>NC_056459.1:28369814-28669814 GCF_018296145.1 Oncorhynchus tshawytscha
TCTGTTTATGCCATTTTCTTCATTATATTACAATTACAAAAGTTTCCAGTCTAACTTACATGAACATGGGTCGACAATGACCAAGGCCAAGGCTGGGATCTCACACGTACATCCTAACATGCTTGAATGTGTAATATCTTACCCTTCTAAATATTCCAGAGGATAGTATCCATGGAGACAGATTCCAGAGCCTAATGCCTGTAGACCATACCATCTCAGCCTTTACTAGACTTTCTAGAATACCTGGTCCACATTAACATGCCTTGTAAAATATTTCCCATACGTAAGAGTGTGTGTGTTTGTGTGTTTGATCCAGTTCAGCGAGCTAACATTAATGGGCATGTCTGAGACCTCAGGTAACAACTGGTTTCCTATTCCACAGAAGCAGCTATGGACCCTAGTATTACTGTGTTATTATATTACGGTGTGTTAAAACACAGGTTATATGGACCCCAGGACACACTGGCACAGACTTATACGCCTCGCGACACACATAAAAAGCATAGAAATATGTACATTGTTTCAAGATGAACTAATACATATGATTCCATTTCCTCACTCGCACCAGGCATTTGAGAAGTTCACTCAAGCCTACCGAGTGGCGCAGCAGTCTCTACAGATCCAGGTTCGATCCCGGGCTGTGTTGCAGCCGACCGGGAGACCGATGAGGCAGTGCACAATTGGCCCAGCGCCGTCTGGGTAAGAGGAGAGTTTGGCCGGCTGGGATGTCCTTGTCCTATCGCACTCTAGTGACTCCTTGTGGCGGGGCGGGCACATGCAAGCTGACTCAGGTCGACAGCTCATTGTGTTTCCACCTTTTTTTAACCCGGTAGGCAAGTTGTGAACAAGTTCTCATTTACAACTGCGACCTGGCCAAGATAAAGCAAAGCAGTGTGACACAGACAACAACACAGAGTTACACATGGAGTAAAACAAACATACAGTAGAAATAAAAGTCTTTAAACAATGTGAGCAAATGAGGTGAGATAAGGGAGGTAAAGGCAATAAATAGGCCATGGTGGCGAAGCAAATATAATATACCAATTAAAACACTGGAATGGTAGATTTGACAGTAGTTGAATGTGCAAAGCAGAAATACTGGGGTGCAAAGGAGCAAAGTAAATGAATAAATACAGTAGGGGAAGAGGTAGTTGTTTGGTTTAGTTTACTCAGGATGTGTCTCAAATGACACCCTATTCCAATATAATGCTCCAGTTTCTTGGTCTCTTTTGTAGAAAGAGGGAAAAATCCGTTTTTTGTAGATCAATTGTTTCATTATATGTTGAAGGCAAGAAATAGGCAGAATACATTTTTGGTTACCTCAGTGCCTGTGCGGCCAGGTCACCCATGATACAAGAAGCATTCAACATCAGGAGGTGATGTGGAAACCGGTCACTAGGAGCAACAAAAAGTTCTGTTACCTTCAAGTAGGCTTTGGTTTTACTAAGGCGTTGTGGACGGGGATGGTGGATGGAAACAAGCATCTGCCTCTGATTCCAAAGGTTGCAAATTCAAATGTTGAGATTTTTGATTTAAACCTATCCCAAAACGTAACCCTTACCTTAACCATTCAGAGTTAATGCATAACATTAAGAATTTGGAGTTAATGCCTTAACTTAACCTTAAACACTTCGAAATGTGATGTGTGGAGCTACTTCAAAATGTGACGTTTGTGACGAAAGACTGTGACAGCAGCTAGGTGGTCCGGTGGTAACAGTTGCCTACCCTGGCATACACATGCGCCTACTGTATGTATCATGAGTATTCATAGCCTTCTTAGCGCTTGCAAGAGCATTGTGAACTGCAGTAGCACAGTGGTCGAAGCCGCGCGTTCTGGCTCCGAGCCTCATGACAGAACTGATCTTTTTCAGGGACTCACAAGGCTCTTTTGAATTTCCTCATGCAGCAGGTAAATTCTCTGTGACAAATGAGTCTGTATGCAGGTGTGCATTGGATTTTCTGAGAGGTCACGCCCAGTAAATCGGGATTAGGAGGAGACCAAGATGTTGCATCTCCAGAGACACTGGTCTTAAACAATACAACTAATCCCCACTTACTGGGCGTGACCTCTCAGTTAAACACCATTAACCCCTTCACCTCCAAGGCTGCACCATTCTGAGTTGAATTCCAGTGGGAAAAAAAACACCTTGGTCGTATTTGAAGAATTTTCCTGAATCAACCCTGTGTTTAGGGAAAAGACTTTCACGAAGCAATAAATATACGTCTTCCTTTACTTTTCGCCCAGTGGGAGCCATCTTGTCTTTCACGACAGGTTGTAAAAACGACAAAATTACAGAAGTTTTAACCATATAAAAGAATATATCTGGACGTTCAGAGCAGGGGTTTGGAATCTTGAGGAAAACACCCTCTGTTGGATCTCACCCCTTTGATCTCTCACCTTTCACCTCATAGCAAAGGCATCCTGGGATAGATACAACCTCTATCTGTCTGTCAGACACGGTTCTCTTGGTTTCCCAGGCCTCGGCTCCCTAGGCTTGATGAGTTTCCAACCTCCTTCCTACTGCGTTGGAGCGGAACATAATGACTGATTACAAACAATGTTATTCATCACAGATCCTCCCCCATTCTGACTAGCGTGACAATGGGATGGGATTGGGAGGAAACACTTTGCATTCTCAAGCGTGGACCCTTTCATTTGTATTTTATAAGGATTTGATTCAATGATGTTCCATTGTCTCAAATCAAATCAAATCAAATGTTATTTGTCACATACACATGGTTAGCAGATGTTAATGCGAGTGTAGCGAAATGCTTGTGCTTCTAGTTCCGACAATGCAGTAATAACGAACAAGTAATCTAACTAACAATTCCAAAATAAAAACTACTGTCTTATACACAGTGTAAGGGGATAAGGAATATGTACATAAGGATATATGAATGAGTGATGGTACAGAGCAGCATAGGCAAGATACAGTAGATGATATCGAGTACAGTATATACATATGAGATGAGTATGTAAACCAAGTGGCATAGTTAAAGTGGCTAGTGATACATGTATTACATAAGGATGCAGTCGATGATATAGAGTACAGTATCTACGTATGCATATGAGATGAATAATGTAGGGTAAGTAACATTATATAAGGTAGCATTGTTTAAAGTGGCTAGTGATATATTTACATCATTTCCCATCAATTCCCATTATTAAAGTGGCTGGAGTAGAGTCAGTGTCATTGACAGTGTGTTGGCAGTAGCCACTCAATGTTAGTGGTGGCTGTTTAACAGTCTGATGGCCTTGAGATAGAAGCTGTTTTTCAGTCTCTCGGTCCCAGCTTTGATGCACCTGTACTGACCTCGCCTTCTGGATGACAGCGGGGTGAACAGGCAGTGGCTCGGGTGGTTGATGTCCTTGATGATCTTTATGGCCTTCCTGTAGCATCGGGTGGTGTAGGTGTCCTGGAGGGCAGGTAGTTTGCCCCCGGTGATGCGTTGTGCAGACCTCACTACCCTCTGGAGAGCCTTACGGTTGAGGGCGGTGCAGTTGCCATACCAGGCGCTGATACAGCCCGCCAGGATGCTCTCGATTGTGCATCTGTAGAAGTTTGTGAGTGCTTTTGGTGACAAGCCGAATTTCTTCAGCCTCCTGAGGTTGAAGAGGCGCTGCTGCGCCTTCCTCACGATGCTGTCTGTGTGAGTGGACCAATTCAGTTTGTCTGTGATGTGTATGCCGAGGAACTTAAAACTTGCTACCCTCTCCACTACTGTTCCATCGATGTGGATGGGGAGTGTTCCCTCTGCTGTTTCCTGAAGTCCACAATCATCTCCTTAGTTTTGTTGACGTTGAGTGTGAGGTTATTTTCCTGACACCACACTCCGAGGGCCCTCACCTCCTCCCTGTAGGCCGTCTCGTCGTTGTTGGTAATCAAGCCTACCACTGTTGTGTCGTCCGCAAACTTGATGATTGAGTTGGAGGCGTGCATGGCCACGCAGTCGTGGGTGAACAGGGAGTACAGGAGAGGGCTCAGAACGCACCCTTGTGGGGCCCCAGTGTTGAGGATCAGCGGGGAGGAGATGTTGTTGCCTACCCTCACCACCTGGGGGCGGCCCGTCAGGAAGTCCAGAACCCAGTTGCACAGGGCGGGGTCGAGACCCAGGGTCTCGAGCTTGATGACGAGCTTGGAGGGTACTATGGTGTTGAATGCCGAGCTGTAGTCGATGAACAGCATTCTCACATAGGTATTCCTCTTGTCCAGATGGGTTAGGGCAGTGTGCAGTGTGGTTGAGATTGCATCGTCTGTGGACCTATTTGGGCGGTAAGCAAATTGGAGTGGGTCAAGGGTGTCAGGTAGGGTGGAGGTGATATGGTCCTTGACTAGTCTCTCAAAGCACTTCATGATGACGGATGTGAGTGCTACGGGCGGTAGTCGTTTAGCTCAGTTACCTTAGCTTTCTTGGGAACAGGAACAATGGTGGCCCTCTTGAAGCATGTGGGAACAGCAGACTGGTATAGGGATTGATTGAATATGTCCGTAAACACACCGGCCAGCTGGTCTGCGCATGCTCTGAGGGCGCGGCTGGGGATGCCGTCTGGGCCTGCAGCCTTGCGAGGGTTAACACGTTTAAATGTCTTACTCACTTCGGCTGCAGTGAAGGAGAGACCGCATGTTTTCGTTGCAGGCCGTGTCAGTGGCACTGTATTGTCCTCAAAGCGGGCAAAAAGTTATTTAGTCTGCCTGGGAGCAAGACATCCTGGTCCGTGACTGGGCTGGGTTTCTTCCTGTAGTCCGTGATTGACTGTAGACCCTGCCACATGCCTCTTGTGTCTGAGCCGTTGAATTGAGATTCTACTTTGTCTCTGTACTGGCGCTTAGCTTGTTTGATAGCCTTGCGGAGGGAATAGCTGCACTGTTTGTATTCAGTCATGTTACCAGACACCTTGCCCTGATTAAAGCAGTGGTTCGTGCCTTCAGTTTCACATGAATGCTGCCATCAATCCAAGGTTTCTGGTTAGGGAATATTTTAATCGTTGCTATGGGAACGACATCTTCAACGCACGTTCTAATGAACTCGCACACCGTATCAGCGTATTCGTCAATGTTGTTGTCTGACGCAATACGAAACATCTCCCAGTCCACGTGATGGAAGCAGTCTTGGAGTGTGGAGTCAGCTTGGTCGGACCAGCGTTGGACAGACCTCAGCCCTTCTTGTTTTAGTTTCTGTCTGTAGGCAGGGATCAACAAAATGGAGTCGTGGTCAGCTTTTCCGAAAGGGGGGCAGGGCCTTATATGCGTCGCGGAAGTTAGAGTAACAATGATCCAGGGTCTTTCCACCCCTGGTTGCGCAATCGATATGCTGATAAAATTTAGGGAGTCTTGTTTTCAGATTAGCCTTGTTAAAATCCCCAGCTACAATGAATGCAGCCTCCGGATAAATCGTTTCCAGTTTGCAGAGAGTTAAATAACGTTCGTTCAGAGCCATCGATGTTTCTGCTTGGGGGGATATATACGGCTGTGATTATAATCGAAGAGAATTCTCTTGGTAGATAATGCGGTCTACATTTGATTGTGAGGAATTCTAAATCAGGTGAACAGAAGGATTTGAGTTCCTGTATGTTTCTGTCATCACACCATGTCACGTTAGTCATAAGGCATACACCCCAATACAGTACATGCCAGGGAATTATATGTAAGGAGAGGGGGAAAAAGGGATAGATAGATAGATACAAAAGTATGTGGACATTCAAATTAGTGGATTCGGCTATGTCAGCCACACCTGTTGATGACAGCTGTATAAAATCGAGCACACAGCCATGCAATCTTCTTATATAAACATTGGCAGTAGAATGGCCTTACTGAAGAGCTCAGTGTCTTTCCACGTGGCACCGTCATAGGATGACACCTTTCCAGCAAGTCAGTTGGTCACATTTATGCCCTGCTAGAGCAGCCCTGGTCAACTGTAAGTGCTGTTATTGTGAAGTAGAAACGTCTAGGAGCAACAACGGCTCAGCTGCAAAGTCGTAGGCCACACAAGCTCACAGAAAGGGACCACTGAGTGCTGAAGTGCGTAGCATTTAAAAATCATCTATCCTCGGTTGCAACACTCCCTACCATGTTCCAAACTGCCTCTGGAAGCAACGTCAGCACAATAACTGTTCATTATTCATGAAATGCGTTGCCGAGCTGCCTCACGTCAGCTAGAGTGATGTAAAGCTCGCCTCCATTGGACTCTGGAGCAGTGGAAACGCTTTCTCTGGAGTGATCAATCACACTTTATCATGTCGCAGTCGAATATGTGTTTGGCAGACACCAGGAGAACGCTTCCTGCCCCAATGCATTGTGCCAACTGTAAAGTTTGGTGGGGGAGGAATAATGGTCTGGGGCTGGTTTTCATGTTCAGACTAGGCCCCTTAGTTCCAGGGAAGGAACATTTTAACGCTCCAGCATTCAATGACATTATATTCTAAGTTGGAGGCATTCTATGCTTCCAATTTAGAATAGATATAGACAGATGTAGAAAAGAGGGAGAGGAAGAGAGAGAGAGATGATAGAGTTGTCTTTCTATGGTTTGATTAGGCCAAGTGCATATGTAACACAAGTCTTCAGGGTTATGTCTAGTTCAAGCTGGCTCCAAAGTAATCCGACTTATAAGAAACCCAGAAACCCTTTTATTTGTGGTTGAAAAACCAGTCCCTAAGGATTTCACCTAAACGAATGTGACTCTTTAGGACTTGAGCTGTTTCCTGCTCTTTTTCAACTCTGTGATAACGCTGTCTTTAAGCTCTTCAGGGCCTGATGGAGGTAAGTGCTTCGCAGTTTGCCTTCGTGTGAACCCGGCTTTTCTCCCCCGCTGGCGAGGAGAGATGGGAACTGGGGGCCAGGCCACAATAAAGGGCCAAGTCTGAAACTGAAGCCTTTAGCTGGAATTAGGGTGTCAAGTGTCCTTCCACAGACTTTTGATCAGCAGCGTTTGATTGGACTCTCAGCTTCTCTCTTAACAAATTCCAGTCGTGTGAATTTATCTGCGGTGTACTCCTCTAATATTGTGACATCCCCGTTTGTGCACACACACACACACACACACACACAAACACACACACAATTACATACATGATCACACACGCACACACACACACACTCCCGCACCCATACATCAAGAGGCCGTATGGAATGTTTTGTTTCAGATTATTCAGAGATTTTTAAGTAGCCTAATTGGATTTGATTAGTTTCACCACTAATCAAAGTGAATAAAATATCACACAAAGGGAACCAGAATCCACAGAGGAAGCTATAGATAGTTAAATTGAGCCTCTTAAAGATAGTCTAATTTTTTTCAATTTTCGCCTAAAATTACATACCCAAATCTAACTGCCTATAGCTCAGGCCCTGAAGCAAGGATATGCATATTATTGGTACCATTTGAAGGAAACACTTTGAAGTGTGTGTACATTTGAAATGAATGTAGGAGAATATAACACATTAGATCTGGTAAAAGATAATACAAAGAAAGAAACAACAGATTTTTTTGTATGTATTTTATGTACCGTCATGTTTGAAATGCAAGAGAAAGGCCATAACGTATATTCCAGCCTAGGTGCAATTTTGATTCTGGCCACTAGATGGCAGGAGTGTATGTGCAACGTTTTAGACTGATCCAATGAACCATTGCATTTCTGCTCAAAATGTTGTATCAAGACTACCCAAATGTGCTTAATTTGTTTATTAATAACCTTTCATGTTCAAAACTGTACTCAAACAATAGCATGGTATACTTTCACTGTAATTGCTACTGTAAATTGGACAGTGCAGTTAGATTAACAATAATTTAAGCTTTCTGACAATATCAGATATGTCTATGTCCTGGGAAATGTTCTTACTACGTACAACCTCATGCTAATCATATTAGCCCACGTTAGCTCAACCTTCCCGCAGGAGACCCACCAATCCTGAAGAAGACACACACACAAACACACACACACACACACACACACACACACACACACACACACACACACACACACACACACACACACACACACATGATGCTTTACAATACTGATGATCTAGCACAACTAGCTCTACCATCTTGACTAGCTTGATGGCCAGAATATAAAGCAGACAATATAAAGCAGACAATATAAAGCAGACAGTAAAAGCAGACAGTATAAAGCAGACAGTATAAAGCAGACAATATAAACCAGACAATATAAACCAGACAATATAAACCAGACAATATAAAGCAGACAATATAAAGCAGACAGTATAAAGCAGACAGTATAAAGCAGACAATATAACGCAGACAATATAAACCAGACAATATAAGGCAGACAATATAAAGCAGACAGTATAAAGCAGACAATATAAACAGACAATATAAACAGACAATATAAACCAGACAATATAAGGCAGACAATATAAAGCAGACAGTATAAAGCAGACAATATAAAGCAGACAATATAAACAGACAATATAAACAGACAATATAAAGCAGACTCGGTCAAAGATTTCTGCCTTTTTTTTAACTCGCCAAGTCACCAAAACCAATGTTATTGGCCAATACTCAGTCTTAGATATTTGACCGAAACTGCATCAATCTCAATTCACCAGAAGTTCTGAACACACTGAATTGAAAAAGCATGAGTGTATGTTTGCAGTGGAGGCTGCTGAGGGGAGGACGGCTCATAATAATGGCTGGAACGGAGTCGATGGAATGCCATCAAACACATGGACACCGTGTGTTTGATTTATTTGACACCATTCCACTGATTCTGCTCCAGCCATTACCACAAGCCCGTCCTCCCCAATTAAGGTGGCACCAACCTCCTGTGGTATGTTGATACCCTAGTAGATCTTGCCTTATTTACACACTCTGTTCAAGACTGCTGGTTCCAATGGCCCAGCTAGGGCATGGTGCTTGATTTTGATAGAGTTGCGGTGTGATTCCCACATCATTCGTGCAAAATAACCATGTTGTTTTGCATAAAACAAGTCTGGTTAATGACACCACGTAATAGGAGGCTGCAGCCATCCATCTCCAGCTGTGACTGAGCTGTTCCTCATGTTGTTGGTCCCCCTCTTAGTCCCTCTTCACTTCACAGTACACAAATCTCCCTAGTCAGCTCAATGAGCACATAAAGATGGGAGGGAGAGAGGGGGGAGGGGGGGGGTCGATGAGTCCCATATTTAGGCAAAGGAGCAACGCCCTTTACTCAAAAAAACCATTTCAAATCATCCCTTTATCCTCTTGTGTTCTGGCTCTGGCACAACCCATCAGTTTCAGGATCAATCAGACGCCCGAATGTGTTCGCATTCAATGAAGGGTCGGGGAGGTACTCATATCCAGACTCATTGCGGAGAAGAAACTAACATCCGTGGGCGTGGCGTGGCATAGCGTTTGGCCGGAGCAAGGAATCTGGGTCGCCAGGCAAGGGTCAGCCAGGGATGTTATTCAACCCTTCTGGCTGCAACATCCATGGATTAGTGTGTGTGTGTGTGTGTGTGTGTGTGTGTGTGTGTGTGTGTGTGTGTGTGTGTGTGTGTGTGTGTGTGTGTGTGTGTGTGTGGTCCATAGCCAAAACCATATGGTCACGGTTAGAAGGTGGATTATTTTCAATGGTTGAATGATCAAAACATATTTCCCAACTCCCTCACCACCTCCGCCACGGGAAAACAAATGAATCCTACATTTTAATGGCATTCCAGGGAATCTTTGTGCGTGGGGCTGCTGTTTCCGTGTTTCACGGATCTCAATGGTGTGGCAGGGGCAATCTGGCCGGGAATTTCTGGCTGAGAGATCAGAGGGGGTGATTTATATGGAAGTATTTTATGGTTAGGGGAAGAGAGAGAGTAGAAGGAAGAGAGGGAAGAGAGGGAGGAAAGGGAAGAGAGGGAAGAGAGGGAGGAGAGGGAAGAGAGGGAGGATAAGGAAGAGAGGGAGGAGAGGGAAAAGAGGGAAGAGAGGGAGGAGAGGGAAGAGAGAGGAGAGGGAGGAGAGGGAAAAGGGGGAAGAGAGGAAGGAGAGGAAAAAGAGGGAAGAGAGGGAGGAGAGGGAAGAGAGGGAGGATAAGGAAGAGAGGGAGGAGAGGACAAGAGAGAGAGGAGAGGGAAGAGAGAGGAGAGAGAGAGGAGAGGAAAGAGAGAGAAGAAAGGGAAGAGAGAGGAGAGGAAAGAGAGAGAATAGAGGGAAGAGAGAGAATAGAGGGAAAAGGTAGGGAGACAGACAGAAATGCACAGTACTTTAATGGAGGTCTGAGGCACAGAGACAAGCCAAGATGAGGAGGAGAGTCTGTAGGGTTCGGGTTAGGGTCTGATACAAGGAGGCAAGCTAAGCTGGGGAGAAGAGTCTGGGGGATGTGTTAGCGTTGTGAGTTAGGGTCTGGAGGGTTAGGGTTAGGATCAGGGAGCCAAGTGGAGGCACTGAGACAGGGAGACAGGGAGCCAAGTGGAGGCACTGAGAAGAGTCTGGAGGGTGACGTCTGAGGGTTAGGGTTAGGTCTACCTCTGACAAGCCTCCCAGTAAACCAATAAAAATGATCAAGCATCTCAGAAAAGCGCTACAAATAGCCCACAGAAACAAGGTTCATGACATCGATAACATGCTAGTACCAGGTAACATTCATATACTGTCTCTGAAACTCACTTAGATAATACCCTTGACGATACAGTGGTAGCAACACATAACATCTACATGAGAGACAGGAATGCCAATGGAGGAGGTGTTGCTATTTATATTCCTGTGAAGCTTAGAGAGGACCTCATACCAAATGCTGTTGAAGTAATATGGCTCCAGGTTCACCTGTTTATTCTTGTGGGGTGTTGCTATAGACCACAAAGTGCTAACAGTTAGTATATGGATAATGTATGTGAAATGCTTGATAACGTATGGGATACAAACAGAGAGGTATAGGTTACGTAAATTTCACTCAAGAAAAAGCTTCAAACTGTAACCAATACCTGAAACCTGGTTCAGGTAATCTGTCAACCTACCAGGGTATTTACAAATCATCCACATGTATTGATCAGATCTTTACTAATGCTGCAGACATTTGCTGCATATTGATGAGGAATTAAAAAATGGTATGTTTGAGAGAGACGAGGCAAAAGGAATGGCAAATAAGTCTGGCTGCACAGCTGATCGGCAAACATACTGCAAATTGAGAAATCATGTGACTAAACTAAACAAAAAGAAGAAGAAACTGTCCTATGAAACAAAGATAAATTATATAAAGAATGATGTAAAAAGCTTTGGAGCACCTTTAATGATATTTGGGGGAAAATGCAAACTCAGCTCCTTTATTGATTGAATCAGATGGCTCAATTCATCACAAAACCCACTGATAATGCAAACTACTGTAATTATATTTTCATTGGATTAGAAAACTCAGGCATGACATGCTAACAACAAATTCTGAACCTACACATCCATTCATAACTGACGAAATTATGAAAGACAAGCGTTGTCATTGTTTATTCCATAAAGTGAGTGTGGAAGAGGTGAAAAAATTATGACAAGCGAACTGGGTCTGATGATTTGAATGGAAAATGAATGAGGATGATAGTGGACTATTGCCACTCCTACTTACCATCTCTTCGATCTAAGCTTACAGTACAGTGTGTGACCTCAGGCCTGGAGGGAAGAAAAAGCCATTCCATTACCCAAGAAGAGCAAAGAACCCTTTATTGGCCCAATCAGCTGACCAATCAGCTGACCAATCAGCCTGTTACCAACCCTTAGCAAACTATTGGAAAAAATGGTGTTTGACCAGATACAATGCTAATTCACAGTAAACAAATTAACAACAGATATTCAGGACACTTATAGGGAAGGACATTCAACATGTATAGCACTTACACACATTACTGATGATTAGCTGAAAGATGATTGTTGGAGCTGTTTTGTTTGACTTCAGTGCAGCTTTTTACATTATCAATCATAATCTGCTGAGGGGAGGGGCATACGGGGAGTTTGGCTGAGTCAGGTTGGAGACCTGAGCCAACTCCCCGTGCTTACCGTGGCTAGCTTCGTACTGGTCAGGCACAGTGTTATGCGGTGGAGCGCACGGTGTCTCCAGTGCGCGTTCACAGCCCGGTGCGCTACATCCCAGCTCCCCGCATCTGCCAGGCTAGGGTGAGCATCCAGCCATGACGGATGGTTCCGGCTCAGTGCGCCTGGTCTCCAGTGCGTCCCTTCAGCCCCGGATATCCTGCGTCGCCTTGGCACACTGTGTCTCCAGTATATCTGCACCGCCCAGTGCGTTCTGTGCCAGCGCCCCGCATTTGCAGGTCGAAGATAACCACCCAGCCAGGACGGGTTGTGCAGGCTCTAAGCTCGAGACCTCCAGTGCGCCTCCACGGCCCAATGTATCCGGTGCCCCGGCCAAGGACAAAGCCTCCTGTATGTCTCCCCAATCTGGTGAGTCCTGTGCCTGCGCTCAGAACTAATCCTCCTGTATGTCTCCCCAACCTGGTGAGTCCTGTGCCTGCTCCCAGATCCCAGAGCCAGGCCTCCCGTCCTCCCACTCCAGTGATGATCCATGGCAAGAAGCATCCAGTGATGATCCATGGCAAGAAGCCTCCAGTGATGATCCATGGAAAGAAGCCTCCAGTGATGATCCATGGCACTAAGCCTCCAGTGAGGAGTCATGGCACGAAGCCTCCAACGACGGTCCCCAGTCCGGAGTCTCCAGCTACATTCTCCAGTCCGGAGTCTCCAGCGACGTTCTCCAGTTCGGAGCCTCCAGCGACGGTTTCCAGTCCGGAGCCTCCAGTGACGGTCTCCAGTCCGGAGCCTCCAGCGACGGTGCCCAGTCCGGACCCGCAGCGATGGTGCCCAGTCTGGGGCCCGCAATGAGGGTGCCCAGTCCGGGCTCCCCAGCCTGGTGAGTCCTGTGCCTGAGCCCAGAAATAATCCTCCTGTATGTCTCCCCAGCCTGGTGAGTCCTGTGCCTGCTCCCAGCCTGGTGAGTCCTGTGCCTCCAGCGACGGTTTCTAGTCCGGAGCCTCCAGCGACGGTTTCCAGTCCGGGGCCTCCAGCGACGTTCTCCAGTCCGGAGTCTCCAGTGACATTCTCCAGTCCGGAGCCTCCAGCGACGGTTTCCAGTCCGGGGCCTCCAGCGACGGTTTCCAGTCCGCAGCCTCCAGCGATGGTCTCCAGTCCGGAGCCTCCAGCGACGGTCCCCAGTCCAGGGCCCGCAACGAGGGTCCCGTGTCCGGAGCCTCCAGCGACGGTCTCCAGTCCAGAGCCTCCAGCGACAGTGCCCAGTCCGGGCCCGTAGCGAAGGTGCCCAGTCCGGGGCCCGCGGCGAGGCTGCTCAGTCCGGGGCCCGTGGCGAGGATGCCCAGTCCGGGGCCCGCAATGAGGGTCCCCGCACCAGAGGTGCCACCAAAGTGGGGTGAGCCAGTGGTGGAGCGGGGTCTGCGTCCCGCACCTGAGCCGCCACCGCGGATAAATCAAAATCAAAT
Organism: Oncorhynchus tshawytscha; assembly: GCF_018296145.1. Taxonomy (NCBI): domain Eukaryota; kingdom Metazoa; phylum Chordata; class Actinopteri; order Salmoniformes; family Salmonidae; genus Oncorhynchus; species Oncorhynchus tshawytscha. Next base: position 28,383,233 of record NC_056459.1, read on the forward strand.
AAAATGTATTTATATAGCCCTTCATACATCAGCTGATATCTCAAAGTGCTGTACAGAAACCCAGCCTAAAACCCCAAACAGCAAGCAATGCAGGTGTAGAAGCACGGTGGCTAGGAAAAACTCCCTAGAAAGGCCAAAACCTAGGAAGAAACCTAGAGAGGAACCAGGCTATGTGGGGTGGCCAGTCCTCTTCTGGCTGTGCCGGGTGGAGATTATAACAGAACATGGCCAAGATGTTCAAATGTTCATAAATGACCAGCATGGTCGAATAATAATAAGGCAGAACAGTTGAAACTGGAGCAGCAGCACGGTCAGGTGGACCGGGGACAGCAAGGAGTCATCATGTCAGGTAGTCCTGGGGCATGGTGCTAGGGCTCAGGTCAGTTGAAACTGGAGCAGCAGCACGGCCAGGTGGACTGGGGACAGCAAGGAGTCATCATGTCAGGTAGTCCTGAGGCATGGTCCTAGGGCTCAGGTCCTCCGAGAGAGAAAAAGAAAGAGAGAAAGAGAGAATTGGAGAGAGCACACTTACATTCACACAGGACACCGAATAGGACAGGAGAAGTACTCCAGATATAACAAACTGACCCTAGCCCCCGACACATAAACTACTGCAGCATAAATACTGGAGGCTGAGACAGGAGGGGTCAGGAGACACTGTGGCCCCATCCGAGGACACCCCCGGACAGGGCCAAACAGGAAGGATATAACCCCATAGATGTCCACCCAGACCCTCCCCTATAGGTTCAGGTTTTGCGGCCAGAGACCGCACCTTTGGGACAGGGTACTGTCATGCCCTGACCTTAGAGGCCCTTTTTATGCCTCTATTTGGTTTGGTCAGGGTGTGATTTGGGGTGGGCATTCTATGTTTTTGTTTTCTATTATTTTGTATTTCTATGTTTTGGCCGGGTATGGTTCTCAATCAGGGACAGCTGTCTATCGTTGTCTCTGATTGGGAACCATACTTAGGTAGCCCTTTTCCCTCCTTTCAGTGTGGGAAGTTAACTTTGTTTGTGGCACATAGCCCTTAAGCTTCACGTTTGTTTTTGTATTGTTTATTGTTTTTGTCGGCGTCATCCCGTTACCCGCTCCCCCAATCCCCCAGTACCTGCTTCCCTATGTCCCCGGTACCCGCTCCCCCGCTCCCAGAACCCATTCTCCCAAGCTTCCGGCACCTACTACACCAAGTCTCCAGCCACACCTCCCCCACACCTCGTTACCTGTTCCCCCACACCCCTGGTACCTGTTAACCCACACCCCAGTGTCACCCAGGGTAATGTATGAGGTGCTGAGAGTCAGGAACTGTCAGTCATTACGAGCCCCAGGCCCCTAACATCTGTGTGTGTGCATGTGTACGTGTGTGGTTGTGCGTCGGTGTGCGTGTGTGTGCGTGTGTCTGGCATTACGGGCCCCATTCCCCTCACATCTGTCTCTGGCCCTGGGCCCTGTTACACCAGCCTGAACCTGATACCACTACATCAAACACAGACACATACACACATGAACACACACACACACACAAACACAGACACATACACACATGAACACACACACACACACACAAACACACACACACACGCACATTGGAGAGTGCAGTATTGTTGTTTGTCTGTGTCTGAAACCTGAAGACTATAAATATAACTATAATAACCTGAAGACTATAACTATATTAACCTGAAGACAACAGCTATAACTATAATAACTTGAAGACTATAACTATAATAACCTGAAGACTATAACTAGAACTATAATCACCTGAAGACTATAACTATAATAACCTGAAGACTATAACTATAATAACCTGAAGACTATAACTATAATAACCTGAAGACTATAACTATAATAACCTGAAGACTATAACTATAACTATAATAACCTGAAGACTATAACTATAATAACCTGAAGACTATAACTATAACTATAATAACCTGAAGACTATAACTATAATAACCTGAAGACTATAACTATAACTATAATAACCTGAAGACTATAACTATAATAACCTGAAGACAACAACTATAATAACCTGAAGACTATAACTATAATAACCTGAAGACTATAACTATAACTATAATAACCTGAAGACTATAACTATAATAACCTGAAGACTATAACTATAATAACCTGAAGACTATAACTATAATAACCTGAAGACTATAACTATAATAACCTGAAGACTATAACTATAATAACCTGAAGACTATAACTATAATAACCTGAAGACTATAACTATAATAACCTGAAGACTATAACTATAACTATAATAACCTGAAGACTATAACTATAATAACCTGAAGACAACAACTATAATAACCTGAAGACTATAACTATAACTATAATCACCTGAAGACTATAACTATAATAACCTGAAGACTATAACTATAATAACCTGAAGACAACAACTATAATCACCTGAAGACTATAACTATAATAACTTGAAGAGTATAACTATAATATCCTGTAGACTATGACTATAATAACCCGAAGACTATAACTATAATAACCTGTAGACTATAACTATGATAACCTGAAGACATCAACTATAAAAACCTGAAGCCTAGAAATATAATAACCTGTAGACTATAACTATATTAAAATGAAGACTGTAGCTATAAAAGCCTGTAGACTATAAATATAATAACAAGACTATAACTATAATAACCTGGTGACTATAACTATAATAACCTGAAGACGATAACTATAATAACCCGAAGACTGTAACTATAACTATAATAACCAAAAGACAATAACTATAACAACCTGAAAATTACAACTATAACTATAATAATCTGAAGACTATAACTATTACTATAATAACCTGAAGACTATAACTATAATAACCTGAAGACAACAACTATATTAACCTGAAGGCTAAAACTATAATAACCCGAAGACTGTAACTATAATTATAATAACCTGAAGACGACAACTAAAACTATAATAACCTGAAGACTATAACTATAATAACCCGAAGACTACAACTATAACTATAATAACCTGAAGACTATAACTATAATAACCCGAAGACTACAACTATAACTATAATAACCTGAAGACTATAACTATAATAACCTGAAGACAATAACCATAACAACCTGAAGACTATAACTATAATAACTTGAACACTATAATTATAACTATAATAACCTGAAGACTACAACTATAACTATAATAATCTGAAGACTATAACTATAATAACTTGAACACTATAATTATAACTATAATAACCTGAAGACTATAGCTATTACTATAATAACTTGAAGACTATAACTATAATAACCTGAAGACTATAACTATAATAACCTGAAGACTATAACTATAACTATAATAACCTGAAGACTATAACTATTACTATAATAACTTGAAGACTATAACTATAATAACCTGAAGACTACATCTATAATAACCTGAAGACTATAACTATAACTATAATAACCTGAAGACTATAACTATTACTATAATAACTTGAAGACTATAACTATAATAACCTGAAGACTATAACTATAATAACCTGAAGACTATAACTATAACTATAATAACCTGAAGACTATAACTATTACTATAATAACTTGAAGACCATAACTATAATAACCAGAAGACTACAACTATAATAACCTGAAGACTATAACTATAACTATAATAACTTGAACGCTATAACTATAATAACCTGAAGATTATAACTATAATAACTTGAACACTATAATTATAACTATAATAACCTGAAGACAACAACAACTATAGTAACCTGGAAGACAACAACTATAAAAACCTGAAGACTAGAAATATAATAACCTGTAGACTATAACTATAATATCCTGTAGACTATAACTATAATAACCCGAAGACTATAACTATAATATCCTGTAGACTATAACTATAATAACCCAAAGACTATAACTATAATAACTTGAACACTATAACTATAATAACCTGAAGACTATAACTATAATAACATGAACACTATAATTATAACTATAATAACCTGAAGACTATAACTATAATAACTTGAACACTATAATTATAACTATAATAACCTGAAGACTATAACTATAATAACCTGAAGACTATAACAATAACTATAATAACATGAAGACTACAACTATAACTATAATAATCTGAAGACTATAACTATTATAACCTGAAGACTATAACTATAATAACCCGAAGACTATAACTATAACTATAATAACCTGACGACTATAACTATAATAATCTGAAGACAACACCTATAACTATAATAACCTGAAGATTATAACTATAATAACCTGACGACTATAACTATAATAATCTGAAGACAACAGCTATAACTATAATAACCTGAAGATTATAACTATAATAACTTGAACACTATAATTATAAATATAATGACCTGAAGACAACAACTATAGTAACCTGGACATGATAACTATAATAACCTGAAGACAACAACTATAATCACCTGAAGACAACAACTATAATAACCTGAAGACAACAACTATAATCACCTGAAGACAACTATAATAACCTGAAGACTTTAACTATAACTATAATAACCTGAAGACAACAACTATAATAACCTGAAGACAACAACTATAGTAACCTGGACATGATAACTATAATAACCTGAAGATTATAACTATAATAACTTGAACACTATAATTATAACTATAATAACCTGAAGACAACAACAACTATAGTAACCTGGAAGACAACAACTATAAAAACCTGAAGACTAGAAATATAATAACCTGTAGACTATAACTATATTAAAATGTAGACTGTAGCTATAAAAGCCTGTAGACTATAAATATAATAACAAGACTATAACTATAATAACCCGCCGGCGACTATAACTATAATAACCTGAAGATGATAACTATAATAACCCGAAGACTGTAACTATAACTATAATAACCAAAAGACAACAACTATAACAACCTGAAAACTACAACTATAACTATAATAATCTGAAGACTATAACTATTACTATAATAACTTGAAGACTATAACTATAATAACCTAAAGACTATAACTAGAACTATAATAACCTGAAGACAACAACTATAATAACCCGAGGACTATAACTATAATAACCTGAAGACTATAACTATAATAACCTGAAGACTAAAACTATAATCACCTGAAGACTATAACTATAATAACCTGAAGACTATAACTATAATAACCCAAAGACTATAACTATAATAACCTGAAGACTAAAACTATAATAACCTGAAGACTATAACTATAATAACCCGAAGACTATAACTATACTAACCTGAAGACTATAATAACCTGAAGACTATAACTATAATAACCTGAAGACAACAACTATAATAACCCGAAGACTATAACTATAACTATAATAACCTGAAGACTATAACTATAATAACCTGAAGACAACAACTATAATAACCCGAAGACTATAACTATGATAACCTGAAGACAATAACTATAACAACCTGGAGACTTTAACTATAATAAATCGGAAGACAACAGCTATCACTATTATAACTTGAATACTACAACTACAATAACCTGAAGATTATAACTATAATCACTTGAACACTATAAGTATAACTATAATAACCCGAAGACAACAACTATAATAACCTGAAGGCTATAACTATAATAACCCGATGGCTATAACTATAATAACCAGAAGACTGTAAGTACAACTATAATAACCCGAGGACAATAACTAAAACTATAATAACCTGAAGACTGTAACGATAACTATAATAACCTGAAGACTATAACTATAATAACCCGATGGCTATAACTATAATAACCTGAAGACTGTAACGATAACTATAATAACCTGAAGACTATAACTATAACTATAATAACCTGAAGACTATAATTATAATAACCTGAAGGCTATAACTATAAAAACCTGAAGACTATAACTATAATATCTTGAACACTATAGCTATTATAACCGAAGAGAACAATTATAATAACCTGAAGACTATAACTATAATAACATGCAGACAATAATTATAACTATAATAACCTGAAGAATATAACTAGAGCAAACTAAAGATTATAACTAGAATAACCTGAAGACAACAATGATAAAAACCTGAAGACTATAACTATAATAACAAGACTATAACTATAATAACCTGAAGACTATAACTATAATAACCTGAAGACTGTTGTCACGCCCTGGTCGAAGTATTTTGTGTTTATCTTCATGTATTGGGTCAGGCCAGGGTGTGGCATGGGATTTTGTATTGTGGTGTGTTTTGTCTTGGGGTTTTGTTATGTATTGGGATTGTAGCTAGTGGGGTGATCTAGCAAAGTCTATGGCTGTCTGGAGTGGTTCTCAATCAGAGGCAGGTGTTTATCGTTGTCTCTGATTGGGAACCATATTTAGGCAGCCATATTCTTTGAGTGTTTTGTGGGTGATTGTCCTTAGTGTCCTCTGTGTTAGTTTGCACCAGTTTAGGCTGTTTCGGTTTTCACATTACGTTTATTGTTTTTGTAAGGTTCGTGTTTGTTTATTTTTAAATAAACGTGGATTGCAATAGCCACGCTGCATTTTGGTCCGACTCTCCTTCACACCTAGAAAACCGTTACAGAATCACCCACCACCAACGGACCAAGCAGCGTGTCAACAGGCAGGAGCCACAGGAGAGGCAACAGAGGCAGCAGCAGCAGGAGCAGCAGCAGCTGCAGTGGGAGAGGCTGCACTACCTGGAGAAATGGACATGGGAGGACGAACTGGACGGTAAAGGACCCTGAGCTCAGCCTGGAGAATATCGCCGCCCCAAGGAAGAACTGGAGGCGGCGAAAGCTGAGAGGCGCAGGTATGAGGAGGCAGCACGGCGTAGCGGATGGAAGCCCGAGAGTCAGCCCCAAAAATTTCTTGGGGGCTCACAGGGAGTAGGGCTACGCTAGGTAGGAGACCTACGCTACCTTCCTGTGGTTACCGGGGGCTAGAGAGACCGGGCAGGCACCGTGTTATGCAGTGGTGCGCACGGTGTCCCCAGTGCGGGTGCATAGCCCGGTGCGGTATATTCCAGCTCCGCGTATCGGCCAGGCTAGATTGAGCGTCGAGCCAAATGCCATGAAGCCGGCTCTACGCATCTGGTCCCCAGTGCGTCTCCTTGGGCCGGCTTACATGGCACCAGCCTTGCGCTCGGTGTCTCTGGTTCGCCTGTGCCAGTGCGGGCTATTCCACCTCGCCGCACTGGCAGGGCGACCGAGGGCATTCAACCAGGTAAGGTTGGACGGGCTCGGTGCTCAAGAGCTCCAGTGCGCCTGCACGGTCCGGTCTATCCAGTACCACCTCCACACCCCAGCCCTCCGGTAGCAGCTCCCCACACCAGGCTTCCTGTGCGTGTCCTTGGTTCAGTACCACCAGTTCCAGCACCACGCATCAGGCCTACAGTGCGCCTCGCCTCTCCAGCGCTGCCGGAGCCTTTCTCCTCTCCTGCGCTGCCGGAGTCTCCCGCCTGTTCAGCGCAGCCAGAGCCTTCCTCCTCTACAGCGCTGCTGGAGTCTCCCGCCTGTTCAGCGCAGCCAGAGCTGCCAGCCTGCATGGAGCAGCCAGAGCTGTCAGTCTGCATGGAGCAGCCAGAGCTGTCAGTCTGCATGAAGCATCCAGAACTGCCAGTCTGCAAGGAGCTGCCAGTCTGCAAGGAGCTGCCAGTCTGCAAGGAGCTGCCAGTCTGCAAGGAGCTGTCAGTCTGTAAGGAGCTGTCAGTCTGTAAGGAGCTGCCAGTCTGCAAGGAGCTGCCAATCTGCACGGAGCCGCCAGAGCTGCCAGTCTGTAAGAAGCCGCCAGAGCTGTCAGCCTACATGGAGCAGCCAGAGCCGCCAGTCAGCGTGAAGCAGCCAGAGCCGCCAGTCAGCATGGAGCAGCCAGATCTTTCAGTCTGCCAGGATCCGCCAGTCAGCCAGACTCTTCCAGATCTGCCAGTCAGCCAGACTCTTCCAGATCCGCCAGTCAGCCAGACTCTTCCAGATCTGCCAGTCAACCAGACTCTTCCGGATCTGCCAGTATACCAGACTCTTCCAGATCCGCCAGTCAACCAGACTCTTCCAGATCTGCCAGTCAACCAGACTCTTCCAGATCTGCCAGTCAACCAGACTCTTCCAGATCTGCCAGTCAACCAGACCATTCCAGATCTGCCAGTCAACCAGACTCTTCCAGATCTGCCAGTCAACCAGACTCTTCCAGATCTGCCAGTAAGCCGGGATCTGCCAGAACCGCCAGTCGGCCAGGATCTGCCAGTTGGCCAGGATCTGCCAGTCGGCCAGGATCCGCCAGTCGGCCAGGATCCGCCAGATCCGCCAGTCAGCCAGGATCTGCCAGTCGGCCAGGATCTGCCAGTCGGCCAGGAACCGCCAGATCCGCCAGTCAGCCAGGATCTGCCAGTCAGCCAGGATCTGCTGAAACCACCAGCCAGCCAGGATCTGGTAGATCTATCTACCTGCCTGGGCTTCCTCTCACTCCTGAGCTTCCTCTCACTCCTGAGCTTCCTCTCACTCCGGAGCTTCCTCTCACTCCTGAGCTTCCTCTCACTTCCGAGCTTTCTCTCACTCCCGAGCTTCCCCTCAGTCCCGAGCTGCCTCAGTCCCGAGCTTCCCTTCAGTCCCGATCTGCTCCTCAGTCCAGTGGGGTTCGGGGTGAGGACTACTGGGCCATGGTCGGCGGCGAGGGTGGACTATCCAGGGACGCGAGGAGAGGGGACAAAGACATTGACTGAGTGGGGTCCACGTCCCGCGCCGGAGCCGCCACCATGGACAGACGCCCACCCGGACCCTCCCTGTTGTTTTGAGGTGCGTTCGGGAGTCCGCACCTTAGGGGGGGGGGGTTCTGTCATGCCCTGGTCGAAGTATTTTGTGTTTATCTTCATGTATTGGGTCAGGCCAGGGTGTGGCATGGGGTTTTTGTATTGTGGTGTGTTTTGTCTTGGGGTTTTGGTATGTATTGGGATTGTAGCAAGTGGGGTGATCTAGCAAAGTCTACAGCTGTCTGGAGTGGTTCTCAGTCAGAGGCAGGTGTTTATCGTTGTCTCTGATTGGGAACCATATTTAGGCAGCCATATTCTTTGAGTGTTTTGTGGGTGATTGTCCTTAGTGTCCTCTGTGTTAGTTTGCACCAGTTTAGGCTGTTTCGGTTTTCACATTACGTTTATTGTATTTGTAAGGTTCGTGTTTGTTTATTTTTAAATAAACGTGGATTGCAATAGCCACGCTGCATTTTGGTCCGACTCTCCTTCACACCTAGAAAACCGTTACAACTATAACTATAATAACCTGAAGACTATAACTATAATAAACTGAAGACTATAACTATAATAACCTAAAGACTATAACTATAATAACCTGAGGACTAACTCTATAATAACGCGAAGACTATAACTATAATAACATGAAGAGTATAACTATAAAAACCTGCAGACTATAACTATAATAACCTAAAGACTATAACTATAATAACCTAAAGACTATAACTATAATAACCTGAGGACTAACTCTATAATAACCTGCAGACTATAACTATAAGAATATAACTACGAAAAACTAAAGATTATAACCGAAATAACCTGAAGACTATAACTATAATAACCTGAGAACTAACTCTATAATAACGCGAAGACTATAACTATAATAACATGAAGAATATAACTATAAGAACCTGCAGACTATAACTACGAAAAACTAAAGATTATAACCCAAATAACCTGAAGACTATAACTAAAATAACCGGAAGACTATAACTATAATAACCGGAAGACTACATTTATAATAACCTGAAGGCTATAACTATAATAACCTGAAGACTACAGCTATAACTTTAATAACCTGAAGACTACAACTATAATAACCTGAAGACTATAACTATAATAACCTGAAGACTATAACTAAATTGACCTGCAGACTATAACTATAATAACCTAAAGACTATAACTATAATAACCTGAGGATTAACTCTATAATAACGTGAAGACTATAACTGTAATAACCGGAAGCCTACAACTATAGTAATCTGAAGGCAATAACTATAATAACCTGAAGACTACAACTATAACTATAATAACCGAAAGACTACAACTATAATAACCTGAAGACTATAACTATAATAAACTGCAGACTATAACAATAAGAATATAACTACGAAAAACTAAAGATTATAACCCACATAACCTGAAGACTATAACTACAATAGCTGAAAGATTCTAACTATAATAACCTGAAAGATTATAACTATAATAACCTGAAGACTATAACTATAATAACCGGAAGACTACATTTATAATAACCTGAAGGCTATAACTATAATAACCTGAAGACTACAGCTATAACTATAATAACCTGAAGACTACAACTATAATAACCTGAAGACTATAACTATAATAACCTGAAGACTATAACTATAATAACCTGAAGACTACAACTACAACTATAATAACCTGAAGACTATAACTATAATAAACTGAAGACTATAACTAAATTGACCTGCAGACTATAACTATAATAACCTAAAGACTATAACTATAATAACCTGAGAACTAACTCTATAATAACGCGAAGACTATAACTATAATAACTGGAAGACTATAACTAAATTGACCTGCAGACTATAACTATAATAACCTGAAGGCTATAACTATAATAACCTGAAGACTACAGCTATAACTTTAATAACCTGAAGACTACAACTATAATAACCTGAAGACTATAACTATAATAACCTGAAGACTATAACTAAATTGACCTGCAGACTATAACTATAATAACCTAAAGACTATAACTATAATAACCTGAGGATTAACTCTATAATAACGTGAAGACTATAGCTGTAATAACCGGAAGCCTACAACTATAGTAATCTGAAGGCAATAACTATAATAACCTGAAGACTACAACTATAACTATAATAACCGAAAGACTACAACTATAATAACCTGAAGACTATAACTATAATAAACTGCAGACTATAACTATAAGAATATAACTACGAAAAACTAAAGATTATAACCCACATAACCTGAAGACTATAACTACAATAGCTGAAAGATTATAACTATAATAACCTGAAAGATTATAACTATAATAACCTGAAGACTATAACTATAATAACCGGAAGACTACATTTATAATAACCTGAAGGCTATAACTATAATAACCTGAAGACTACAGCTATAACTATAATAACCTGAAGACTATAACTATAATAACCGGAAGACTACATTTATAATAACCTGAAGGCTATAACTATAATAACCTGAAGACTACAGCTATAACTATAATAACCTGAAGACTACAACTATAATAACCTGAAGACTATAACTATAATAACCTGAAGACTATAACTATAATAAACTGAAGACTATAACTAAATTGACCTGCAGACTATAACTATAATAACCTAAAGACTATAACTATAATAACCTGAGAACTAACTCTATAATAACGCGAAGACTATAACTATAATAACTGGAAGACTATAACTAAATTGACCTGCAGACTATAACTATAATAACCTGAAGGCTATAACTATAATAACCTGAAGACTACAGCTATAACTTTAATAACCTGAAGACTACAACTATAATAACCTGAAGACTATAACTATAATAACCTGAAGACTATAACTAAATTGACCTGCAGATTATAACTATAATAACCTAAAGGCTATAACTATAATAACCTGAGGACTAACTCTATAATAACGTGAAGACTATAACTGTAATAACCGGAAGCCTACAACTATAATAATCTGAAGGCTATAACTATAATAACCTGAAGACTACAACTATAACTATAATAACGGAAAGACTACAACTATAATAACCTGAAGACTATTACTATTATAACCTGTAGACTATAGCTATAATAACCTGAACACTATATTTATAAAAACATGTCGACGATAACTATAATAACCTGTAGACAATAACTATAAAAACCTATAGACAATAACTATAATAACCTGAAGACTATAACTATCAAAACAGGTAGACTATAACTAAAATAACCTGAAGACTATAACTAAAATAACCTGAAGACTATAACTATAATAACCGGAAGACTACAACTATAATAGCCGAAAGACTACAACTATAATAACCTGAAGACTATAACTATAATAAACTGAAGACTATAACTAAATTGACCTGCAGACTATAACTATAATAACCTAAAGACTATAACTATAATAACCTGAGAACTAACTCTATAATAACGCGAAGACTATAACTATAATAACATGAAGAATATAACTATAAAAACCTGCAGACTATAACTACAAAAAACTAAAGATTATAACCCAAATAACCTGAAGACTATAACTACAATATCTGAAAGATTATAACTAAAATAACCTGAAGACTATAACTATAATAACCGGAAGACTACATTTATAATAACCTGAAGGCTATAACTATAATAACCTGAGGACTAACTCTATAATAACGCAAAGACTATAACTATAATAACATGAAGAGTATAACTATAAAAACCTGCAGATTATAACTATAATAAACTTAAGACTACAACTATAATAACCTGAAGATTATAACTATAATAACCTGAAGACTATAACTATAATAACATGAAGAGTATAACTATAAAAACCTGCAGATTATAACTATAATAAACTTAAGACTACAACTATAATAACCTGAAGATTATAACTATAATAACCTGAAGACTATAACTATTATAACCTGCAGACTATAACTATAATAACCTGAAGACTATAACTATTATAACCTGTAGACTATAGCTATAATAACCTGAACACTATATTTATAAAAACATGTCGACGATAACTATAATAACCTGTAGACAATAACTATAAAAACCTGAAGACTATAACTATCAAAACAGGTAGACTATAACTAAAATAACCTGAAGACTATAACTAAAATAACCTGAAGACTATAACTATAATAACCGGAAGACTACAACTATAATAATCTGAAGACTATAACTATAATAACCTGAAGACTACAACTACAACTATAATAACCTGAAGACTATAACTATAATAAACTGAAGACTATAACTAAATTGACCTGCAGACTATAACTATAATAACCTAAAGACTATAACTATAATAACCTGAGAACTAACTCTATAATAACGCGAAGACTATAACTATAATAACATGAAGAATATAACTATAAAAACCTGCAGAATATAACTACGAAAAACTAAAGATTATAACCCAAATAACCTGAAGACTATAACTACAATATCTGAAAGATTATAACTATAATAACCTGAAGACTACAACTATAATAACCGAAAGACTACATTTATAATAACCTGAAGGCTATAACTATAATAACCTGAAGACTACAGCTATAACTTTAATAACCTGAAGACTACAACTATAATAACCTGAAGACTATAACTATAATAACCTGAAGACTATAACTAAATTGACCTGCAGACTATAACTATAATAACCTAAAGACTATAACTATAATAACCTGAGGACTAACTCTATAATAACGTGAAGACTATAACTATAATAACATGAAGAATATAACTATAAAAACCTGCAGATAATAACTATAATAAACTTAAGACTATAACTATAATAACCTGAAGACTACAACTATAATAACCTGAAGACTATAACTATAAGAATATAACTAAGAAAAACTAAAGATTACAACCCAAATAACCTGAAGACTATAACTACAATATCCGAAAGATTATAACTATAATAACCAGAAGACTACAGCTATAACTATAATAACCCGAAGACTACAACTATAATAACCTGAAGACTATAACTATAATAACCTGAAGACTACAACTGTAATAACCGGAAGACTACAACTATAATAATCTGAAGGCTATAACTATAATAACCCGAAGACTATAACTATAATAACCTGAAGACTATAACTATAATAACCTGAAGACTATAACTGTAATAACCGGAAGACTACAACTATAATAATCTGAAGGCTATAACTATAATAACCTGAAGAATATAACTGTAATAACCGGAAGACTACATTTATAATAACCTGAAGGCTATAACTATAATAAACTGAAGACTACAACTATAACTATAATAACCTGAAGACTATAACTATAATAAACTGTAGACTATAACTAAATTGACCTGCAGACTATAACTATAATAACCTAAAACTATAACTATAATAACCTGAGGACTAACTCTATAATAACGCGAAGACTATAACTATAATAACATGAAGAATATAACTATAATAACCTGCAGACTATAACTATAAGAATATAACTACGAAAAACGAAAGATTATAACCCACATAACCTGAAGACTATAACTACAATATCTGAAAGATTATAACTAAAATAACCTGAAGACTATAACTAAAATAACCTGAAGACTATAACTATAATAACCGGAAGACTACATTTATAATAACCTGAAGGCTATAACTATAATAACCTGAAGACTACAGCTATAACTATAATAACCTGAAGACTACAACTATAATAACCGGAAGACTACATTTATAATAACCTGAAGACTATAACTATAATAACCTGAAGACTATAACTAAATTGACCTGCAGACTATAACTATAATAACCTAAAGACTATAACTATAATAACCTGAGGACTATAACTATAAAAACCTGCAGATTATAACTATAAGAACCTTAAGACTATAACTATAATAACCTGAAGACTATCACTATAATAACCTGCAGACTATAACTATAATAATATAACTACGAAAAACTAAAGATTATAACCCAAATAACCTGAAGACTATAACTACAATATCCGAAAGATTATAACTATAATAACCTGAAGACTATAACTATAATAACCGGAAGACTACATTTATAATAACCTGAAGGCTATAACTATAATAACCTGAAGACTACAACTATAACTATAATAACCTGAAGACTATAACTATAATAACCTGCAGACTATAACTATAAAAACATTATAACTATAATAACATTAAGACTATAACTATAATAACCTGTAGACTTATATAATGCTTAGGATTTAGCTCAGAGGGCATCGTGGTCTTGAGGTGACTCTAACAGTAGGTACAGTAGACAATGAAAGAAACTATCACAGGTTTAAACTGTGTACTGCCATCTGCTATGAAATCAGCATGCAATCAACTAACAGTGTGTGCCTTTTCAGAAACGCATACAGTAAATACAAGTTTCATAACCATATGCATTTAATGTGACTGTAACAAAAATAATAGTTTTTGCCGATTACTTCGACTGGACATCGTTTATCTGCATCTCCTGTTGAGAACAAGTCATCTGATTAGAGGGTATATATCCCCAATTTTGTCTTAGCACACAAACCCAGATCATTACACTGTTGGGCCAACTCAGTTCATTTCACTGTTGGGCCAACTCAGATCATAACACTGCTGGGCCAACTCAGTTCATTACACTGCTGAGCCAACTCAGTTCATTACATTTCTGGGCCAACTCAGTTCATTACACTGTTGGGCCAACTCAGATCATTACACTGCTGGGCCAACTCAGATTGGTATCCCTCCAAGAGGGATCTGGGAGGGGAAGTTATTATGAAGGGATGTGAGCTGAAAAGGCTATTCTCAGACATTTGAATGGGAAATCTGTTTTTCGAACAACAACAAAGCGGTCACCCCACCACTTTTCTTCTCAAAGACAGAGAGACAGAGAGAGAGAAAAGGTATTTAACGGGAGAGTTAATGAGAAGTGCTTTATCTGGTTTGATTAAATCAGGTAACCTCATAGCAGTGATATTTTAGAGGCGAGAAAGAGGGAGAGAGGGAAAGAGAGATAGAGAGGGAGAGGCCTCATCACTAGAACAGAGCCAGAGGAACACCTCTTCCCTTCCAAATCAAAGCAGATCCTCTTTCTTTTATTCCAATTCAATTCAATACATGCTTAATTGGTATGAATGGGTGGTAGCAACGTATATATTTATTCCTCTCCCACCTCAGTGATTAGAGTGACCTGTTACCTGAGGGTACTGTACCACCGGCAACCCCTTTCGGAAAAGCTGACCACGACTCCATTTTGTTGCTCCCTGCCTACAGACAGAAACTAAAACAAGAAGCTCCCACGCTGAGGTCTGTCCAACGCTGGTCCGACCAAGCTGATTCCACACTCCAAGACTGCTTCCATCACGTGGACTGGGAGATGTTTCATATTGCGTCAGACAACAACATTGACGAATACGCTGATTCGGTGTGCGAGTTCATTAGAACGTGCGTTGAAGATGTCGTTCCCATAGCAACGATTAAAACATTCCCTAACCAGAAACCTTGGATTGATGGCAGCATTCGTGTGAAACTGAAGGCACGAACCACTGCTTTTAATCAGGGCAAGGTGTCTGGTAACATGACTGAATACAAACAGTGCAGCTATTCCCTCCGCAAGGCTATCAAACAAGCTAAGCGCCAGTACAGAGACAAAGTAGAATCTCAATTCAACGGCTCAGACACAAGAGGCATGTGGCAGGGTCTACAGTCAATCACGGACTACAGGAAGAAACCCAGCCCAGTCACGGACCAGGATGTCTTGCTCCCAGGCAGACTAAATAACTTTTTTGCCCGCTTTGAGGACAATACAGTGCCACTGACACGGCCTGCAACGAAAACATGCGGTCTCTCCTTCACTGCAGCCGAAGTGAGTAAGACATTTAAACGTGTTAACCCTCGCAAGGCTGCAGGCCCAGACGGCATCCCCAGCCGCGCCATCAGAGCATGCGCAGACCAGCTGGCCGGTGTGTTTACGGACATATTCAATCAATCCCTATACCAGTCTGCTGTTCCCACATGCTTCAAGAGGGCCACCATTGTTCCTGTTCCCAATAAAGCTAAGGTAACTGAGCTAAACGACTACCGCCCCGTAGCACTCACATCCGTCATCATGAAGTGCTTTGAGAGACTAGTCAAGGACCATATGACCTCCACCCTACCTGACACCCTAGACCCACTCCAATTTGCTTACCGCCCAAATAGGTCCACAGACGATGCAATCTCAACCACACTGCACACTGCCCTAACCCATCTGGACAAGAGGAATACCTATGTGAGAATGCTGTTCATCGACTACAGCTCGGCATTCAACACCATAGTACCCTCCAAGCTCGTCATCAAGCTCGAGACCCTGGGTCTCGACCCCGCCCTGTGCAACTGGGTACTGGACTTCCTGACGGGCCGCCCCCAGGTGGTGAGGGTAGGCAACAACATCTCCTACCCGCTGATCCTCAACACTGGGGCCCCACAAGGGTGCGTTCTGAGCCCTCTCCTGTACTCCCTGTTCACCCACGACTGCGTGGCCATGCACGCCTCCAACTCAATCATCAAGTTTGCGGACGACACAACAGTGGTAGGCTTGATTACCAACAACGACGAGACGGCCTACAGGGAGGAGGTGAGGGCCCTCGGAGTGTGGTGTCAGGAAAATAACCTCACACTCAACGTCAACAAAACTAAGGAGATGATTGTGGACTTCAGGAAACAGCAGAGGGAACACCCCCCATCCACATCGATGGAACAGTAGTGGAGAGGGTAGCAAGTTTTAAGTTCCTCGGCATACACATCACAGACAAACTGAATTGGTCCACTCACACAGACAGCATCGTGAGGAAGGCGCAGCAGCGCCTCTTCAACCTCAGGAGGCTGAAGAAATTCGGCTTGTCACCAAAAGCACTCACAAACTTCTACAGATGCACAATCGAGAGCATCCTGGCGGGCTGTTTCACCGCCTGTTATGGCAACTGCACCGCCCTCAACCGTAAGGCTCTCCAGAGGGTAGTGAGGTCTGCACAACGCATCACCGGGGGCAAACTACCTGCCCTCCAGGACACCTACACCACCCGATGCTACAGGAAGGCCATAAAGATCATCAAGGACATCAACCACCCGAGCCACTGCCTGTTCACCCCGCTGTCATCCAGAAGGCGAGGTCAGTACAGGTGCATCAAAGCTGGGACCGAGAGACTGAAAAACAGCTTCTATCTCAAGGCCATCAGACTGTTAAACAGCCACCACTAACATTGAGTGGCTACTGCCAACACACTGTCAATGACACTGACTCTACTCCAGCCACTTTAATAATGGGAATTGATGGGAAATTATGTAAATATATCACTAGCCACTTTAATCAATGCTACCTTATATAATGTTACTTACCCTACATTATTCATCTCATATGCATACGTAGATACTGTACTCTATATCATCGACTGCATCCTTATGTAATACATGTATCACTAGCCACTTTAACTATGCCACTTGGTTTACATACTCATCTCATATGTATATACTGTACTCGATATCATCTACTGTATCTTGCCTATGCTGCTCTGTACCATCACTCATTCATATATCCTTATGTACATATTCTTTATTCCCTTACACTGTGTATAAGACAGTAGTTTTTTTGGAATTGTTAGTTAGATTACTTGTTCGTTATTACTGCATTGTCGGAACTAGAAGCACAAGCATTTCGCTACACTCGCATTAACATCTGCTAACCATGTGTATGTGACAAATAAATTTGATTTGATTTGATTTGATCCAAATGGACCCAGTTGTCACGCCTTGATCAGTTTCACCTGTCCTTGTGATTGTCTCTACCACCTCCAGGTGTCACTTGTTTTCCCCAGTGTATTTATCCCTGTGTTTCTTGTCTCTCTGTGCCAGTTTGTCTTGTATGTTTCCAAGTCAACCAGCGGTTTTCCCGTTCTCCTGCTTTTTGCATTCTCCTTTTTCTAGTCCTCCCAGTTTGACCCTTGCCTGTTTCTGGACTTTGAACCCGCCTGCCTGACCATTCTGCCTGCCTTGACCACAAGCCTGTCTGTCACTCTGTACCTGCCTGCCTTGACCAGGAGCCTGTCTGCCACTCTGTACCTGCTGGACTCTGATCTTGTTTTGATGTTTTGCTTGTCCACGACCATTCTCTTGCCTATCCCTTTGGATTAATAAACATTGTAAAACTCTGCCTCCTGTGTCTGCATTTGGGTCTTCCCTTGAGCCTTGATACCCGTAAAGGTTAAGGCGGTCTCCGACTGACCCTATCCCGCCTCACTCAAACAAGTCCAGCGGTTCATCGACCAATTTTACAGACATTTTATATGGTGTTGTGGTAGCGTCTCGAACGGCCCTAACCCGTCAATCCCAGACCCGTTTTTTTGCTGGACCCCGGGCCGAGACTGACAGGGAATTTGAGGAGCTCAAGGAATGTTTCACCTCTGGACCCATCCTCATTCATCCTGACCCTGCTCGTGCCTTCGTGGTAGAGGTGGATGCTTCGGCTACTGGAACAGGGGTGGTCCTTTCACAGTGGAACGAGGGGGACAAGAAACTGCACCCATGTGCCTTTTTCTCCAAGTGATTCTTTCCAGTGAAAAGCAACTATGATGTAGGCATCCGGTAGCTCTTGGCAGTTAAGTGGGCCCTTGAGGAGTGGAGACAGTGTTTGGAGGGGGCACCTCATACCTTTGTGATCTGGACGAACCAGAAGAACCTGGTCTACATCCAAAAGTTCAGAGGTTGAATGCTGGGCAGGCTAAGTTGTCTCTGTTTTTAAACAGATTCAACTGCGCACTAGCCTATCGCCCGGGATCCAAAAACCAAAAAGCAGACACCCTGTCCCGACAACTCGATGTCTCTTTGTGACTTTGGAATTGTTTACCAAACGCGCTAACCAAAGTAGCTAATTGGACAAAAATAACAGACATTTTCGAACAAATCAAGCATTTATTGTGGACCTGGGAATCTGAGGACTGCATTCTGATGAAGTTCATCAAAGGTAAGGAAACATTTATCATGTATTTTCTGGTTTCTGTTGACTCCAACATGGCGGCTAATTTGGCGTCTGTTCTGAGCGCCGTCTCAGATTATTGCATGTGTTGCGTTTTCCGTAAACTTTTTTTTTAAATCGGACACAGCACATGCATTAAGGAGAGGTATATCTATAATTCCATGTGTATAACTTGTATTATCATCTACATTTATGATGAGTATTTCTGTTGAAACGATGTGGCTCAGCAAAATCACTTGATGTTTTGGAACTCGTGAATCTAATAAACCAATGTAAACTCAGATTTTTTATATAAATATGAACTTTATCAAACAAAACATGCATTTATTGTGTAACATGAAGTCCTATGAGTGTCATCTGATGAAGATAGTTCAAGGTTAGTGATTCATTTTAGACTATAATGGGGGCAGATATCTCCCTGAAGACTATAATGAGGGACGGAGATCGCCCTGAAGACTATAATGGGGACAGAGAACAGACAGAGAGACTACAATGGGGGCAGAGATCGCCCTACAGACTATAATGGGGGACAGACATCGCCCTGAAGACTATAATGGGGGACAGAGATCGCCCTGTAGACTATAATGGGGGACAGAGATCGCCCTGAAGACTATAATGGGGACAGAGATCGTCCTGCAGACTATAATGGGGGACAGAGATCGCCCTGATGACTATAATGGGGACAGCGATCGCCCTGAAGACTATAATGGGGACAGAGATCCCCCTACAGACTATAATGGGGGACAGAGATCACACTGTAGACTATAATAGGGGACAGAGATCGCCCTGAAGACTATAATGGGGGACAGAGATTGCCCTGTAGACTATAATGGGGGACAGAGATCGCCCTGAAGACTATAATGGGGGACAGAGATCGCCCTGAAGACAATAATGGGGACAGAGATTGCCCTGAAGACTATAATGGGGACAGAGATCGCCCTACAGACTATAATACAGACTATAATGGGGGCAGAGAACGCCCTGAAGACTATAATGGGGACAGAGATCACCCTACAGACTATAATACAGACTGTAATGGGGGCAGAGATCGCCCTGCAGACTATAATGGGGGACAGAGATTGCCTCGAAGACTCTAATGGGGACAGAGATCGCCCTACAGACTATAATACAGACTATAATGGAGGGCAGAGATCGCCCTGAAGACTATAATAGGGACAGAGATCACCCTACAGACTATAATACAGACTATAATGGGGGGCAGAGATCGCCCTGCAGACTATAATGGGGCAGATCTCGCCCTGAAGACTATAATGGGGGACAGAGATCTCCCTGAAGACTATAATGGGGGACAGAGATTGCCCTACAGACTATAATGGGGGCAGAGATCGCCCTGAAGACTATAATGGGGACAGAGATCGCCCTGAAGACAATAATGGGGACAGAGATTGCCCTGAAGACTATAATGGGGACAGAGATCACCCTACAGACTATAATACAGACTATAATGGAGGGCAGAGATCGCCCTGAAGACTATAATACAGACTATAATGGGGGCAGATCTCGCCCTGAAGACTATAATGGGGGACAGAGATCTCCCTGAAGACTATAATGGGGGACAGAGATTGCCCTACAGACTATAATGGGGGCAGAGATCGCCCTGAAGACTATAATGGGGGACAGAGATCGCCCTGAAGACAATAATGGGGACAGAGATTGCCCTGAAGACTATAATGGGGAGAGAGATCGCCCTACAGACTATAATACAGACTATAATGGGGGGCAGAGATCGCCCTGAAGACTATAATGGGGACAGAGATCACCCTACAGACTATAATACAGACTATAATGGGGGGCAGAGATCGCCCTGAAGACTATAATGGGGACAGAGATCACCCTACAGACTATAATACAGACTATAATGGGGGCAGAGATCGCCCTGCAGACTATAATGGGGGACAGAGATTGCCTCGAAGACTATAATGGGGACAGAGATCGCCGTACAGACTATAATACAGACTATAATGGAGGGCAGAGATCGCCCTGAAGACTATAACAGGGACAGAGATCACCCTACAGACTATAATACAGACTATAATGGCGGGGGACAGAGATCGCCCTGCAGACTATAATGGGGGCAGATCTCGCCCTGAAGACTATAATGGGGGACAGAGATCGCCCTGAAGACTATAATGGGGACAGAGAACAGACCTAGAGACTACAATGGGGGCAGAGATCGCCCTACAGACTATAATGGGGGACAGAGATTGCCCTACAGACTATAATGGGGGCAGAGATCGCCCTACAGACTATAATGGGGACAGAGATCGCCCTGCAGACTATAATGGGGACAGAGATCGCCCTGTAGACTATAATGGGGACAGAGATCGCCCTGTAGACTATAATGGGGACAGAGTTAGACCTAGAGACTATAATGGGGACAGAGATCGCCCTGTAGACTATAATGGGGACAGAGATCGCCCTGTAGACTATAATGGGGACAGAGATCGCCCTGTAGACTATAATGGGGACAGAGATCGCCCTGTAGACTATAATGGGGACAGAGATCGCCCTGTAGACTATAATGGGGACAGAGATCGCCCTGTAGACTATAATGGGGACAGAGATAGACCTAGAGACTATAATGGGGACAGAGATCGCCCTGTAGACTATAATGGGGACAGAGATCGCCCTGTAGACTATAATGGGGACAGAGATAGACCTAGAGACTATAATGGGGACAGAGATCGCCCTGTAGACTATAATGGGGACAGAGATCGCCCTGTAGACTATAATGGGGACAGAGATCGCCCTGTAGACTATAATGGGGACAGAGATCGCCCTGTAGACTATAATGGGGACAGAGATCGCCCTGTAGACTATAATGGGGACAGAGATCGCCCTGTAGACTATAATGGGGACAGAGATAGACCTAGAGACTATAATGGCATTCAGATTTTTTAAAGTAGATAATTATGATTTCCTTTTAGAAAGGTGTGTTTTGCAGAAGCTTGTTTGTTTGCCGTGTGTGTTTGTCTCCCGAGTGAGTTATCGAGTCATAGTGTTCGCTGTTTTCTCAACTTTTACTTTGTACCTCCCGTTGAACCTTAGTAAAGTATTTACGGACTAAACCACTGGTTCCTTGTCTGGTTCTCTTCTCTGCTACTGGGTCCTACCTCACCACGTCACACTGACTTCCTCACCTGCTGTTGACCCTGGAGATGGAACAAACATACAAACATCCCTCCATCCAATCCTTCCACCACTATCTCACACAATCTTTTCTCATGTGTCTACCTTTGTGTGTCTGACCATGTGTTTGTGTCTGTGTCTGTGTCTGACCCTATGTTTGTGTCTGACCCTGTGTCTGTGTCTGACCCTGTGTCTGACCCTGTGTCTGTGTTTGTGTCTGTGTCTGTGTCTGACCCTATGTTTGTCTGACCCTGTGTCTGTGTCTGACCCTGTGTCTGACCCTGTGTCTGTGTCTGTGTCTGTGTCTGTGTCTGACCCTGTGTCTGTGTCTGTGTTTGTGTCTGACCCTGTGTCTGTGTCTGACCCTGTGTCTGACCCTGTGTCTGTGTCTGTGTCTGACCCTATGTTGTGTCTGACCCTGTGTCTTTGTCTGACCCTACGTTTGTGTCTGACCCTGTGTCTGTGTCTGACCCTACGTTTGTGTCTGACCCTGTGTCTGTGTCTGACCCTACGTTTGTGTCTGACCCTGTGTCTGTAAGTCAGCATGATGTATCTAGCCCAGTGTAACTCACCCTGATTCATCATGCCCAGTGTAACTCACCTTGATTTACAGTATCTAGCGCAGTGTAACTCGTCCTGATTATTCTAGGCCAGCGTAACTCACCCTGATGAATCTAGCCGAGTGTAACTCAAACTGATTTATCAAGCCCAGTGTAACTCGCCCTGATGTATTATCTAGCCCATTGTAACTCACCCTGATTTACAGTGTCTAGCCCAGCTAACTCACCCTGATATATCTAGCCCAGTGTAATTCAACCTGATGTTTTATCAAGTCCAGTGTAAATCACCCTGATTTACATTATCTAGCCAAGTGTAAATCTCCCTGATGTACAGTATCTAGCACTGTGTAATTCACCCTGATGTATTATCTAGCCCAGTGTAACTCACCCTGACTTACAGTTCTAGCCCAGTCTAACTCACCTTGATGAATTATCTAGCCCAGTCTAACTCACCTTGATGAATTATCTAGCCCAGTCTAACTCACCTTGAAAAATGATCTAGCCCAGTCTAACTCATACTGATTTACAGTATCTAGCCCAGTCTAACTCACCTTGATGAATTATCTAGCCCAGTCTAACTCACCTTGATAAATAATCTAGCCCAGTCTAACTCATCCTGATTTACAGTATCTAGCCCAGTCTAACTCACCTTGATTAATTATCTCACCCAGTGTAACTCATCCTGATTTATCTAGCCCAGTGTAACTCACCCTGATTTATCTACCCCAGTTAAACTCACCCTGATGTATTGTCTAGCCCAGTGTACCTCACCCTGATTCATCAAGCCCATTGTAACTCAACCTGATGTATTATCTAGCCCAGTGTAACTCATCCTGATTTATCTACCCCAGTTAAACTCACCCTGATGTATTGTCTAGCCCAGTGTACCTCACCCTGATTCATCAAGCCCATTGTAACTCAACCTGATTTACGGCATCTAGCCAAATGTAAATTAACCTGATTTACATTGTCTAGCCTGTTTTACCTCACCCTGATTTACAGTATCTATCCCATTGTAACTCACCCTGATTTACAGTGTCTAGCCCAGCTAACTCACCCTGATATTTCTAGCCCAGTGTAATTCAACCTGATGTTTTATCAAGTCTGGCTTAACTCGCCCTGATGTATTATCTAGCCCATTGTGACTCAACTTGATTTACAATATCTAGCCACGTGTAAATCTCCCTGATTTACAGTATCTACCACTGTGTAATTCACCCTGATGTATTATCTAGCCCATTGTGACTCAACTTGATTTATATAGGCCAGTGTAAATCACCCTGATGTACAGTATCTAGCCCTGTGTAAATCACCCTGATATACAGTATCTAGCCCTGTGTAAATCACCCTGATGTACAGTATCTAGCCCTGTGTAAATCACCCTGATGTACAGTATCTAGCCCTGTGTAAATCACCCTGATGTACAGTATCTAGCCCTGTGTAAATCACCCTGATGTACAGTATCTAGCCCTGTGTAAATCACCCTGATGTACAGTATATAGCCCTGTGTAAATCACCCTGATGTACAGTATCTAGCCCTGTGTAAATCACCCTGATGTACAGTATCTAGCCCTGTGTAAATCACCCTGATGTACAGTATCTAGCCCTGTGTAAATCACCCTGTGTAAGTCCCTGTGTAAGTCCAACGCTCTATCCACTAGGCTACCCTGCCGCCCTATCCCAGTGAAACTCAGATTTTTATTATCTCGCCCAGTGTAACTCACCCTGATGTATCTAGCCCATTGTAACTCACCCTGATGTATTATCTAGCCCAGTGTAACTCACCCTGACGTATCTAGCCCAGTGTAACTCACCCTGATGTATTATCTAGCCCAGTGTAACTCACCCTGATGTATTATCTAGCCCAGTGTAACTCACCCTGATGTATTATCTAGCCCAGTGTAACTCACCCTGATGTATTATCTAGCCCAGTGTAACTCACCCTGATGTATTATCTCGCCCAGTGTAACTCACCCTGATGTATCTAGCCCAGTGTAACTCACCCTGATATATCTAGCCCAGTGTAACTCACCCTGATGTATTATCTAAAACAGTGTAACTCACCCTGATTTATGTAGCCGAATGTAACTCACCCTGATGTATTATCTATCCCAGTGTAAATCACCCTGATGTATTGTCAACCCCAGTGTAACTCACCCTGATTTATCTAGCCCAGTGTAACTCACCCTGATGTATTATCTAAAACAGTGTAACTCACCCTGATTTATGTAGCCGAATGTAACTCACCCTGATGTATTATCTATCCCAGTGTAAATCACCCTGATGTATTGTCAACCCCAGTGTAACTCACCCTGATTTATCTAGCCCAGTGCAGCTCACCCTGATTTATTATCTAGCCCAGTGTAACTCATCCTGATTTACAGTATCTAGCCTAGTGCAACTCACCCTGGTTTTTATTATCTATCCCAGTGTAACTCATCTTGATTTATCTAGCCCACTGTAACTCAAACGGATGTATTATCTAGCCCAGTGTAACTCACTCTGACCCTTTTTTAAAACTTTAATTCCCGTGCAGAAGAGAGAAGAGATACATAGAGAGAGAATGAGAGAGAGAGAGATGCATAGAGAGAGAGAGAGATACATAGAGAGAGAGAGGGAGAGAGAGAGATACATAGAGTGAGAGATACATAGAGAGAGAGATACATAGAGAGAGAGATACATAGAGTGAGAGATACATAGAGAGAGATACATAGAGAGAGAGAGGGAGAGAGATGCATAGAGTGAGAGATACATAGAGAGAGATACATAGAGAGAGAGAGGGAGAGAGAAAGACACATAGAGTGAGAGATACATCGAGAGAGGGAGAGAGAGAGAGAGATACATAGAGAGAGAGATACATAGAGAGAGAGAGAGAGAGAGAGAGATACATAGAGAGAGAGAGGAGAGAGAGAGAGATACATAGAGAGAGATGGAGAGAGAGATACATAGAGAGAGATACAGAGAGAGAGAGGGAGAGAGAAAGACACATAGAGTGAGAGATACATCGAGAGAGGAGAGAGAGATACATAGAGAGAGAGATACATAGAGAGAGAGAGGAGAGAGAGATACATAGAGAGAGATACATAGAGAGAGAGAGAGAGAGAGAGAGATACATATAGAGAGAGAGAGAGATACATAGATACAATGGCATGCACCAGATGCTCAGCAGGCTCTGCTCACACTTACTGGCCTGAGGCCAAACCATGACCAACAACATTGGACACTCTATGGAACAAAAAGCCTTCACTATATCATCCTGGAATATCCAAGGCCTGAGGTCATCTGCCTTTGGCCTAAAGAGCAGGAACCCGGACTTCACCAAAGAAATCGGTAACACAGACATTGTCATCCTGCAAGAAACCTGGTATAGAGGAGACGGACCCACTGGTTGCCCTCTAGGTTACAGAGAGCTGGTAGTCCCATCCACCAAACTACCAGGTGTGAAACAGGGAAGGGACTCAGGGGTATGCTAATTTGGTATAGAGCAGACCTAACTCACTCCATTAAATTAATCAAAACAGGAACATTCTACATTTGGCTAGAAATTCTAAAGGAAATTATCCTAACAGAGAAAAATGTCCTCCAGTGTGCTACCTATATCCCCCACTAGAATCCCCATATTTTAATGAAGACAGCTTCTCCATCCTGGAGGGGGAAATCAATAATTTCCAGGCCCAGGGACATGTACTAGTCTGTGGCGACCTAAATGCCAGAACCGGACAAGAACCTGACACCCTCAGCACACAGGGGGCCTGGAGGTGACAGCATTCCCTCCCACATATGCCCCCCTAGGCACAACTATGACAACATAACCAACAAAAACGGGTCACAACTCCTGCAGCTCTGTCGCACGCTGGGTATGTACATAGTCAATGGTAGGCTTCGAGGGGACTCCTATGGTAGGTACACCTATAGCTCATCTCTTGGCAGTACTACTGTAGACTACTTTATCACTGACCTCAACCCAGAGTCTCTCAGAGCGTTCACAGTCAGCCCACTGACACCCCTATCAGACCACAGCAAAATCACAGTCGACTTAAACAGAGCAATACTCAATCATGAGGCATCAAAGCCAAAGGAACTGAGTAACATTAAGAAATGCTATAGATGGAAGGAATGCAGTTTGGAAACCTACCAAAAAACAATTAGGCAACAACAAATTCAATCCCTTTTAGACAATTTCTTGGGTAAAATGTTCCACTGTAATAGTGAAGGTGTAAACTTGGCAGTAGAAAATCTCAACACTATATTTGACCTCTCAGCTTCCCTATCAAATCTAAAAATCTCAAATAGAAAACCGAAGAAAATGAACAACAATGACAAATGGTTTGATGAAGAATGCAAAAATCTAAGAAAGAAATTGAGAAACCTGTCCAACCAAAAACATAGAGACCCGGAAAACCTGAGTCTACGCCTTCACTATGGTGAATCACTAAAACAATACAGAAATACACTACGGAAAAGAAGGAACAGCATGTCAGAAATCAGCTCAATGTAATTGAAGAATCCATAGACTCTAACCACTTCTGGGAAAATTGGAAAACTCTAAACAAACAACAACACGAAGAATTATCTATCCAAAATGGAGATGTATGGGTAAACCACTTCTCCAATCTTTTTGGCTCTATAACAAGGAATAAAGAGCAAAAACATATACATGATCAAATACAGATCTTAGAATCAACTATTAAAGACTACCAGAACCCACTGGATTCTCCAATTACATTGAATGAGTTACAGGACAAAATAAAAACCCTCCAACCCAAAAGGCCTGTGGTGTTGATGGTATCCTCAATGAAATGATCAAATATTCAGACAACAAATTCCAATTGGCTATACTAAAACTCTTTAACATCATCCTTAGCTCTGGCATCTTCCCCAATATTTGGAACCAAGGACTGATCACCCCAATCTACAAAAGTGGAGACAAATTTGACCCCAATAACTACCGTGGAATATGCGTCAACAGTAACATTGGGAAAATCCTCTGCATTATCATTAACAGCAGACTCGTACATTTCCTCAATGAAAACAATGTACTGAGCAAATGTCAAATTGGCTTTTTACCAAATTACCGTACAACAGACCATGTATTCACCCTGCGCACCTAATTGACAACCAAACAAACCAAAACAAAGGCAAAGTCTTCTCATGCTTTGTTGATTTCAAAAAAAACCTTCGACTCAATTTGGCATGAGGGTCTGCTATACAAACTGATGGAAAGTGGTGTTGGGGGTAAAACCTACGACAATATAAAATCCATGTACACAAACAACAAGTGTGCGGTTAAAATTGGCAAAAAGCACACACAGGGTGTGTTCACACAGGGTCGTGGGGTTAGACTGGGATGCAGCTTAAGCCCCACCCTCTTCAACATATATATCAACGAATTGGCGCGGGCATTAGAACAGTTAGCAGCACCCGGCCTCACCCTACTAGAATCCGAAGTCAAATGTCTGCTGTGTGCTGATGATCTGGTGCTTCTGTCACCAACCAAGGAGGGCCTACAGCAGCACCTAGATCTTATGCACAGATTCTGTCAGACCTGGGCCCTGACAGTAAATCTCAGTAAGACCAAAATAATGGTGTTCCAAAAAAGGTCCAGTCACCAGGACCACAAATACAAATTCCATCTAGACACTGTTGCCCTAGAGCACACAAAAACTATACATACCTTGGCCTAAACATCAGCGCCACAGGTAACTTCCACAAAGCTGTGAACGATCTGAGAGACAAGGCAAGAAGGGCATTCTATGCCATCAAAAGGAACATAAATTTCAACATACCAATTAGGATTTGGCTAAAAATACTTGAATCAGTCATAGAGCCCATTGCCCTTTATGGTTGTGAGGTCTGGGGTCCGAAAAACTCCCATATCTACTGGGTGAAATTCCACAGTGTGCCATCACAGCAGCAAGATTTGTGACCTGTTGCCACGAGAAAAGGGCAACCAGTGAAGAACACACACCATTGTAAATACAACTCATATCTATACTTATTTATTTTATCTTGTGTCCTTTACCATTTGTACATTGTTAAAACACTGTATATATATATATGACATTTGTAATGTCTTTATTGTTTTGAAACTTCTGTATGTGTGATGTTTACTGTTAATTTGTATTGTTTATTTCACTTTATATATTCACTTTATATATTATCTACCTCACTTGCTTTGGCAATGTTAACACATGTTTCCCATGCCAATAAAACCCTTGAATTGAATTGAATTGAATTGAGAGATACATAGAGAGAGAGAGAGATACATAGAGAGAGAGAGATACATAGAGAGAGAGATACATAGAGAGAGAGATACATAGAGAGAGAGAGAGAGATACATAGAGAGAGAGAGAGAGAGAGATACATAGAGAGAGAGATACATAGAGAGAGAGATACATAGAGAGAGAGATACATAGAGAGAGAATGAGAAAGAAAGATGAGACTAAAGCGATGAAGACCTTTTCTCATTCCTGTCTCTAGCCTGTTGTCAAGGAGCATTCAACGAGTAATTTAACAACATTTCTGTGTGTATGTACTTGTGTGTGAAAGCCTGCCTGTTGAACAGGGATGCCAGGTTGAAAAGCCTGCCTGTTGAACAGGGATGCCAGGTTGAAAAGCCTTTTGAACCCAAAGCCTTTCAGCCAGGCTCCAGAAGAGCCACCTATAACAGCCTATTGTTCTGTACCCCCAGGACCCAAGGGAAGATAGAAACCCAACTAGACTCTTTGTGCCACATTGAAAGGAAAGATTGGCTAATTTGCTCTCAGGTGCAATTTAATTGGTTGCCACTGCACTGTAAAAGCATTTAGTATAGTATAATGGTGTCAGTGTGTCTGTGTTTGTGTGTGTCTATAAACTGTATCCCAGCAGAATTCTGCCATTCCTTTCACACCCATCATCAGATAATTCCCAAATGCATGATGATTTCTGGTCAGGGTGATTTCTGGTCTGTGGCATTGTTCCCAGCTGTTTCCAGTAGTATCAGTCAAGCTCACAGAGGAAAAACATTTCCTAAGCTGTGAACTTGGCCACCTCGGCACCTGTGAGCGTTTGCGATAAACGCTTTTGATAAGACATACGTTTGGAACGGGGACATACTAAATATTTATCTATCGTCCTTGAGAGGGGCAGGGAAACGACCCTACTTAAATGTTATGTAGAAATTGAGCTAGAAGTTTTAAAAAGAGGGAGACAGAGAAAGAGAGGAAAGAGAGGTTGAGAGTAGGAGAGGGAGAGAGAGAGACAGAGATACAGAGATACAGAGAGAGAGAAAGAGAAGGGGAAAGAATGCTTGTCCTTCAATGACAGAGAAATCAAATGTGTTTCACATTGAAGAACACAAGAACCAAATGTGCAACCGAATTCACGGTGTTTGTTTTCTCTCCTTCATTTATCTCTTTTTTTGTCATAAATGGCTTTTCTCGACCTACTCAAATACACAGACTTGACTTTTCCAAATATCCCATGTCCAGTAGAGAAGTATGTAGATAATCTGCCCAAACACACTCCGACTTCAGACAACCTTCCAATTCCTTCATCCCACACATCTCATCCATTAGCTTTGGAGAAATGAATGTAGTTACTGGTCCTGTTGAAATCCTTCCTTCCTTCTTTCTTCTTCCTTCCTTCTTTATTTATTTATTTATTTATTTTTCTTTCCTACCTTCCTTCCTTCCTTCCTACCTTTCCTCCTTCCTCTCTTCCTTGAGGGAGGTAATCCCTACTTCAAGGAGATAGAAAGGAAGGATATATTTTAGGCAACACCTCTAATGCACATGAGGATGTGCATCCTTTTGTTCTAACTCAAGCCCTTGATTGGTTTAATCAAGATGTTCAAGACAGTGCTGGGGCAGAACAAATGCCTGCCCAACCCAAGACTAGGTTTGAGGAACAAGATACAGACATCCTATAACTTACAGTTACAACCCATAGGAATGGAGGAAGGAGAACAGAAGGCCTGAGGGTATTCTGTCTAGACGTTCCAGTCAGAACTGGTCACCCATATCTACTTTGGATATCGTAGGGTTCCAATACTATAGTAATTCGATCAACAGTCCATTTGTACTCTCCCTGATTTCCAGTGTTGTTGTGTGTGTGTACATTTGTGAAAATGTATTCAGTATGTACAGTGCCTTGGGAAAGTATTCAGAACACTTGACCTTTTACACATTTTGCTACATTACAGCCTTCTTCTAAAACGGAATAAATAAAACAATTTCCTCAGTAATCGACACACAATACCCCACAAAGCAAAAAAACATTTTTTTAGAAATGTTTGCACATATATTTTATTTTTTTAAACTGGAATACCTTAGTATTCAGACCCTTTGCTATGAGACTCGAAATTGAGCTCAGGTGCGTATTTTTTCCATTGATCATCCTTAATATGTTACTACAACTTGATTGGAGTCAACCTGTGCTAAATTCAATTGATTGAACATGATTTGGAAAGGCACACACCCATCTATATAAGGTCCCACAGTTGACAGTGCCTGTCGGAGCAAAAACCAAGCCCTGAGGAATTGTCCGTAGCGCTCCAAGACAGGATTGTGTCAAGGCACAGATCTGGAGAAGGGTACCAACACATTGAAGGTCCTCAGAACACAGTAGCCTCCATCAATCTGAAATGAAAGAAGTTTGGAACCACCAAGACTCTTCCTAGAGCTGGTCGCCCAGCCAAACTGAGCAATCAGGGGAGAAGGGCCTTGGTCTGGGAGGTGACCAAGAACCCAATGGTCACTCTGACAGAGCTCTAGAGTTCCTCTGTGGAGTTGGGAGAACCTTCCATAAGGACAACCATCTCTGCAGCACTTCACCAATCAGGCCTTTGTGGTAGAGTGGCCCGACGGAAGCCACTCCTCGGCAAAAGACAAATGACAGTCCGCTTGGAGTCTGCCAAAAGGCACCTAAAGACTCTCAGACCATGAGAAACAAGATTCTCTTGTCTGATGAAACCAAAATTGAACTCTTGGGCCTGAAGGCCAAGCATCACGTCTGGAGGAAACCTGTGGGGACGTTTTTCAGCGGCAGGGACTGGGAGACTAGTCAGGATCGTGGCAAAGATGAACGGAGCAAAGTACAGAGAGAGCCTTGATGAAAACCTGCTCCAGAGAACTCAGGACCTCAGACTGGGGTGAAAGTTCACCTTCCAACAGGAAAATGACCCTAAGCACACAGCCAAGACAAGATTGAGCATTTCTGGAGAGACCTGAAAATAGCTGTGTTGCAACGCCCCCAATCCAACCTTAACTAGCTTGAGAGGATCTGCAGAGAAGAACAGGAGAAACAGGTGTGCCGAGCTTGTGGCATCAAATCCCACAAAGTACTGAGTAAAAGGTCTGAATACTTGTGATATTTCCATTTAACATTTTTTATAAATTAGCAAAAATGTTGTCATTATAGTGTATTGTGTAGATTGATGAAGGGAAAAAACAATTTAATCAATTTTAGAATAAAATTGTAACACAACAAAATGTAGAAAAGTCAAGGGGTCTAAATACTTTCCGAAGGCACTGTATGTCTTTATTTTCTGCGAACTCAAACGCTCCGGGACCCCAAGACCAATCCCTGGCAGTTTGGAGCATCAGAAGCAGTGAGCGTGGCCAGCCAGTCATTCGTGGTATGTGCTGTGGATATAAGATAGGCCAGATTGGGAAGGCAGTGAGCCAGAGGAATGGTAATTACTGGTGGAAATCAAACACCATCAATTGTAGGGTTTCAACATTTCTGACTGTCCCCCTCCCTTTGGCCCTTCTCTCCCCTCTCCACCTCAATCACTCACTCAATCACTCACTCACTCACTCACTCACTCACTCACTCACTCACTCACTCACTCACTCACTCACTCACTCACTCACTCACTCCACCCTTCCTAAACTATCAGACTCTCTCTTCCTTCTCCACCCCTCCTTTTACTCTTCTCTATCCTCCACCACTCACCAAATCTCTCCAACTTTCTCCGGTTTTGCCCCGTGTTTATACGTTTTCACCCTTCTTAAACTCCTTTAACACTCGACGCTCCTCTCTACCCTTCTGTCCGCTCCCTTTCACACTCCCTCAACCCTACTCCAAACCCTACTCCTTCTCCACCCACCCTCAACCCACCCCTTCACCATTTTCCACCCACCCCTTCACCATTCTCCACCCATCCTCAACCCAACCCTTCACCATTCTCCACCCACCCTCAACCCACCCCTTCACCATTCTCCAGCAATCTTTTCTAACCATCATTTTGCCCTCCTTCAGCTTGCCCAAATCCCTACTTTCCAAACTCTCAGCTCTTTCCTCCCTTCTCTCCCTCTCTAATACCCTACTCTTCCTTCTTCATCCTTCTCCATCAGCCATTTGTCCATTCATCTCACCCCTTCTCATTCCAGTTGGGAGTGTAAAAGTTCTGGAAGAATAACCTAAACTCTAAGCCATACATACCGATGTCGGATCTTCATTTGATCACGATGTTGTTGCTGGAAAAGTCCTGTAAAGCCTGAAGTTAAAACGTGTAGTGTATTCAAATCAAATTCAAGGTTTAAAAAATATTCTAAAATGTTTCATTTCCACTTACAAAATGTCAGACTTCCTTTGCCCGGACAAAAAAGGATCAACCCCTTCAAAAATATCCAATAATTATAATCCAGACAATGATTCACAAAGAGATGTTTTAATATCAGACTTTGTGCCTTCTACAGTCTGACAGGGTCCCTGACACTAACCAGCAACTCTGCAATCAAAGGGACTTACTGACAAAGTAGTACCCTGTAGTAGTAGTACCCTGTATACAGTAGTAGTACCCAGTAGTAGTAGTACCCTGTAGTAGTAGTACCCTGTATACTGTAGTAGTAGTACCCTGTAGTAGTAGTACCCTGTATACTGTAGTAGTAGTACCCTGTAGTAGTAGTACCCTGTATACAGTAGTAGTAGTACCCTGTAGTAGTAGTACCCTGTAGTAGTAGTACCCTGTAGTAGTACCCTGTATACAGTAGTAGTAGTACCCTGTAGTAGCAGTACCCTGTAGTAGTAGTACCCTGTATACTGTAGTAGTAGTACCCTGTAGTAGTAGTAGCCTGTAGTAGTACCCTGTATACAGTAGTAGTAGTACCCTGTATACAGTAGTAGTAGTACCTGTATACAGTAGAAGTAGTACCTGTATACAGTAGTAGTAGTACCCTGTATACAGTAGTAGGCATACCCTGTATACAGTAATAGTACCCTTTATACAGTAGAAGTAGTACCCTAAATACAGTAGAAGTAGTACCTGTATACAGTAGTAGTAGTAGTACCCTGTAGAGTGGTAGTAGTACCCTGTATACAGTAGTAGTAGTACCCTGTATACAGTAGATTTATTTCCTGTATACACTAGTAGTAGTACCCTGTTCAGTGGTCGTAGTACCCTGTATACAGTAATAGTAGCACCCTGTATACAGTAGTAGTAGTACCCTTTATACGGTAGTAGTAGCACCCTGTATATAGTAGTAGTAGTACTCTTTATACGGTAGTAGTAGTACCCTTTATACAGTGGAAGTAGCACTCTGTATACAGTAGTAGTAGTAGTAGTAGGCCAAGCTATCCCTCTCAGCACTGAGACTGTTGCTTTCCGTTTGAGTTATATTAGGTTTTATTTTCATCATTTTCATAGTACCCTGTATACAGTATTAGTAGTAGTAGTAGCCCATATACACTAGTAGTAGTACCCTGTATACAGTATTAGTAGTACCCTGTACAGTAGTAGTTGTTGTAGAGAGTCATTTGGAACATAGCCTACTGCATGTTCCTCCCTGCGGAGTAACAGGCCTGTGATTGATGCAGGGGGAGAAGGGATAGCGGCTGGACCCTGAGACCTTCAGCTGCTACAGTCACATAGGTCCACTGTGTGTGTGTGTGTGTGTGTGTGTGTGTGTGTGTGTGTGTGTGTGTGTGTGTGTGTGTGTGTGTGTGTGTGTGTGTGTGTGTGTGTGTGTGTGTGTGTGTGTGTGTGTGTGTGTGTGTGTGTGTGTGCGTGCGTGCGTGTGGGTGGGTGGGTGTGCGTGTGTGTGTGTGTATAGAGAGGTTGTTGAGAGAATGTCTGGGCCAGAGTGTTGGCAGACAGAGAGGGAGAGTGTTTTACGAGCTGAATGTCGACCCCTCTTATCTCCCATGACTTCTCTGGGTTACAGCAGCCACCCGCCCGTCTGGCCCAAGACAAATAGCAGAAGGAAGAGACACATTAAGAGCCAGGAAAACACTCACATACACAAGCACACACACTCACACACACACACACACACACACACACACACACACACACACACCACACACACACACACACACACACACACACACACACACACACACACACACACACACACACACACACACACACACACACACACACACACACACACACACACACACACACACACACACACACACACACACACACACACACACACACACACACACACACACACACACACACACACACACACACACACACACACACACACACACTGATTTGAGCGCATTAAGCAGCAGGTCCAGACAGAAAAATTGAGCCTTGCACATTGTCGTCTGTTCCCGCTGCGCCATGGCAACAAGCACTTCCTCTTTCCTGTTTTCCGATGGTGCGAAGGAGAGGTGTTCACCCAGACAAACACACACACACACACACACATTTGAACGTGTTACTATTTGACTGTGAAATGTGAGTGTGATAAAGACTTACTTATTTGGTGTGAAAAGTTTTTCTGGCTTTTTGCAACAGCAAAGTGGAGTAAAAGAGAAAATAACACCATGACAGTTCCATTAATACCATGAGAGTTCCGTTAATACCATGAGAGTTCCATTAATACCATGAGAGTTCCGTTAATACCATGAGAGTTCCATTAATACCATGAGAGTTCGTTAATACCATGAGAGTTCCGTTAATACCATGAGAGTTCCGTTAATACCATGAGTGTTCCGTTAATACCATAAGAGTTCCGTTAATACCATGAGTGTTCCGTTAATACCATGAGAGTTCCGTTAATACCATGAGAGTTCCGTTAATACCATGAGAGTTCCATTAATACCATGAGAGTTCCGTTAATACCATGACAGTTCCGTTAATACCATGAGTGTTCCGTTAATACCATAAGAGTTCCGTTAATACCATGAGTGTTCCGTTAATACCACAAGAGTTCTGTTAATACCATGAGAGTTCCGTTAATACCATGAGAGTTCCGTTAATACCATGAGTGTTCCGTTAATACCATGAGTGTTCCGTTAATACCATGAGTGTTCGTTAATACCATGAGAGTTCCGTTAATACCATGAGAGTTCCGTTAATACCATGAGAGTTCAGTTAATACCATGAGAGTTCCGTTAATACCATGAGAGTTCCGTTAATACCATGAGAGTTCGGTTAATACCATGAGTGTTCCGTTAATACCATGAGTGTTCCGTTAATACCATAAGAGTTCCGTTAATACCATGAGTGTTCCGTTAATACCACAAGAGTTCTGTTAATACCATGAGAGTTCCGTTAATACCATGAGAGTTCCGTTAATACCATGAGTGTTCCGTTAATACCATGAGAGTTCCGTTAATACCATGAGTGTTCCGTTAATACCATGAGAGTTCCGTTAATACCATGAGTGTTCCGTTAATACCATGAGTGTTCCGTTAATACCATAAGTGTTCCGTTAATACCATAAGTGTTCCATTAATACCATGAGAGGGGATTATGGTTTACAATAAGTACAGTAAAATGACTCAGTGGTTGTATGTCTTTTTTTCAACACTCGCTATAAAGACATAACTCCCAAGCACCTAGCTGTCACAATTTAAGACAACAAACATGTCATAAAAAAAACTAAACATCCCCTTTCCTCATTGGTATGATGGGTGCAGTAAAAACAAAGCAGAACCAACCAAAATATTTTTCACATTCTGTGAAAGAGAAAATGTCTGGAAACTCCCAAATTAGGCGATTATCTGATAATGATAAAAAGAACAATGGGACAGCTGTCAGCATTTTAAATATGCACCTGACTTAGCCAGAAGAGGACTGGCCACCCCTCAGAGCCTGGTTCCTCTCTAGATTTCTTCCTAGGTTCCAGCCTTTCTAGGGAGTTTTTCCATGCCACCTTGCTTCAACATCTGCATTGCTTGCTGCTTGGGGTGTTAGACTGGGTATCTGTATTAGCACTTTGTGACATCTGCTGATGTAAGAAGGGCTTTATAAATACATTTGATTGATAGAATGATAAATGGATGCAGTCTCCATGGATGGACCTTATTCTCTATGTGGTGCACTACTTCCCTGCTCAAAAGTAGTGCACTACATTACAGAGGCAAAGAGAGGGTTTAAACAAGATGAGGGGCTGCGTACAACATGACTGAGCAAAATGTTACGGTTTGTCAGTGTGTCTGTCTGACCTACACACTGACAGACTGACTGATAGACTGACTGACAGACTGACTGATAGACTGACTGGCAGACTGACTGATAGACTGACTGACTGACTGACAGAATGACTGACTGACTGACTGACTGACTGACAGACAGACTGACTGATAGACTGACTGACAGACTGACTGACCCATAGACTGACTGACAGACTGACCGATAGACTGACTGGCTGACTGACTGACAGACTGACTGATAGATTGACCGATAGATTGACCGTTAGACTGACCGATAGACTGACTGACAGACTGACTGACAGACTGACTGATAGACTGGCTGACAGACTGACTGATAGACTGACTGACAGACTGACCGATAGACTGACTGACTGACTGACTGACAGACTGACCGATAGACTGACCGATAGACTGACCGACAGACTGACTGACAGACTGACTGACAGACTGACTGATAGACTCATTCATTCACAGGTTGAACTGAAACAACAACAATAACATTCCGTCTGGTATGACTATGAATATGTATTATTATTTAACTAGTTTTGTGAGAGTGGATTGTTCACCAACCAATAGATTCCCTCACGCAATCACTCACTCAACCAGTCACTCACTCAATCACCCACACACCTACTCACTCCCTCCCTCCCTCACTCACTCACTTACTCACTCACTCACTCACTCACTCTCACCCACTCAATCACTCATCTACTCATTCAATCAATAACTCACTTAATCTCTCACTCACTATCTCACTCAATCACTCACTTACATACTCACTCACTAACTCACTCACTAACTCACTCAAATACTCACTCACAGACAGAGACATTTCTTCCTTTTCCTGGGTTTTGATTGTGATTGTGTGTGTGAATGTGTGTGTGTGTGTGTGTGTGTGTGTGTGTGTGTGTGTGTGTGTGTGTGTGTGTGTGTGTGTGTGTGTGTGTGTGTGTGTGTGTGTGTGTGTGTGTGTGTGTGTGTGTGTGATTGTGTCCGTGCACATGGATATTATGACCATAGGCCTGCTCTGTGCTGTGTCTTGATGGTCTGCTATTTGACTGTATGATTTAGTGAAGGGAGTCTGTTCAAAGCACTGGCCCAGAGCTCTCTGGCTATGAGGCTAAGGACGCTCTCACCTCACTCATCTTTTATGGCCAACATTCCGCCCCTAAATAAATCATCGCGGGCGCACGTACCTCGAAGAGAAAAGGCTCACACACAGATACACTCTCTTTCACCTATCACACACACGTGAACATACACGCGGGCGCACATGCACACACAAACACACTCACACACACATACACACACGAACACACTCACACACACAAACACACTCACACTCACACACACACACGAACACACTCACACACACACATACACACAAACACACTCACACACACACACACACACAAACACACTCACACTCACACACACACACAAACACACTCACACACACTCACACACACAAACACACTCACACTCACACACACACACAAACACACTCACACACATACACAGAGAGAGAGAGAGTCTATCTTGCCTTTCAACACAAACACACACCAATAAAGAGAATCAATGCTGCGGCCCTGATCCATGATGACAGATTAGTCTGGGGCCTCGGTCGCACGACCCCTGATCCTAACGTCTGCTCCCATGGTAACCCTTGTGCTCTGGTCACGTCTCACTCATAAAGCGGTTCTAATTCCCTGTAAATACAAACAGGTTGCAATCGGCTATGGTCAGTTATGGTCAGCTATGGTCAGTTATGGTCAGCTATGGTCAGTTATGGTCAGCTATGGTCAGTTATGGTCAGCTAAGGTCAGTTATGGTCAGCTATGATCAGTTATGGTCAGCTATGGTCAGTTATGGTCAGCTAAGGTCAGTTATGGCCAGCTATGGTCAGTTATGGTCAGCTATGGTCAGTTATGGTCAGCTATGGTCAGCGAAGGCAGTGTGGTCAGAAACATTAGTGATTTATCATCCCTTTTTTTCTCCTCTCATTCTGTTGTTTCTTGTGTTTTTCCATTCCCATGTTTCAACAGGTCCTCTGTGAGGTGTTTGTGTTTTCCTGTGTAGCCAGCACATGGGGCCAGTGACCGAAAGGATTCTGGTTTGAATCCCCAACCAGACAAGGTGAAAAAACAGTTCGATGTGCCCTTTGACCAAGACAGTTAACCCTTATTGCTCCTGTAAATGACTCTGGATTACTGTCAATTTAAAAACCTGATTTGTTCAGCAACCCGATGGTGGTCTAGTGTCTGGTAGGGTCCTGTCTGTCTAGTACGTGGTCCTAGGTGGTCCGGTAGGGTCCTGTCTGTGTAGTATGTGGTCCTAGTGGATTGATAGGTGGTCCTGTAGGGTCC
This sequence comes from Oncorhynchus tshawytscha, assembly GCF_018296145.1. Taxonomy (NCBI): domain Eukaryota; kingdom Metazoa; phylum Chordata; class Actinopteri; order Salmoniformes; family Salmonidae; genus Oncorhynchus; species Oncorhynchus tshawytscha. The sequence goes on from NC_056459.1 coordinate 28,423,439, forward strand.
TGTCTGTCTAGTATGTGGCCCTAGTGGATTAATAGGTGGTCCTGTAGGGTCCTGTCTGTGTAGTACATGGTCCTAGTGGAGTGATAGATGGTCCTGCAGGGTCTGTCTCGTACATGGTCCTAGTGGATTGATAGGTGGTCTGGTAGGATTAGTATAGTATATGGTCCTAGTGGATTGATAGGTGGTCCTGTAGGATCTGTCTAGTATATGGTCCTAGTGGATTGATATGTGGTCTGGTAGGGTTAGTATAGTATATGGTCCTAGTGGATTGATAGGTGGTCCTGTAGGGTCTGTCTAGTACATGGTCCTAGTGGATTGGTAGGTGGTCCTGTAGGGTCTGTCTAGTACATGGTCCTAGTGGATTGGTAGGTGGTCCTGTAGGGTCTGTCTAGTACATGGTCCTAGTGGATTGGTAGGTGGTCCGGTAGGGTTAGTATAGTATATGGTCCTAGTGGAGTGATAGGTGGTCTGGTAGGGTCTGTCTAGTACATGGTCCTAGTGGAGTGATAGGTGGTCCGGTAGGGTCTGTCTAGTACATGGTCCTAGTGGAGTGATAGGTGGTCTGGTAGGGTCTGTCTAGTACATGGTCCTAGTGGAGTGATAGGTGGTCTGGTAGGGTCTGTCTAGTACATGGTCCTAGTGGAGTGATAGGTGGTCTGGTAGGGTCTGTCTAGTACATGGTCCTAGTGGATTGGTAGGTGGTCCTGTAGGGTCTGTCTAGTACATGGTCCTAGTGGAGTGATAGGTGGTCTGGTAGGGTCTGTCTAGTACATGGTCCTAGTGGATTGGTAGGTGGTCCGGTAGGGTTAGTATAGTATATGGTCCTAGTGGATTGATAGGTGGTCCTGTAGGGTCTGTCTAGTACATGGTCCTAGTGGATTGGTAGGTGGTCCTGTAGGGTCTGTCTAGTACATGGTCCTAGTGGAGTGATAGGTGGTCTGGTAGGGTCTGTCTAGTACATGGTCCTAGTGGATTGGTAGGTGGTCCGGTAGGGTTAGTATAGTATATGGTCCTAGTGGAGTGATAGGTGGTCTGGTAGGGTCTGTCTAGTACATGGTCCTAGTGGAGTGATAGGTGGTCTGGTAGGGTCTGTCTAGTACATGGTCCTAGTGGAGTGATAGGTGGTCTGGTAGGGTCTGTCTAGTACATGGCTCTAGTGGAGTGATAGGTGGTCTGGTAGGGTCTGTCTAGTACATGGTCCTAGTGGATTGGTAGGTGGTCCGGTAGGGTCTGTCTAGTACATGGTCCTAGTGGAGTGATAGGTGGTCTGGTAGGGTCTGTCTAGTACATGGTCCTAGTGGAGTGATAGGTGGTCCTGTAGGGTCTGTCTAGTACATGGTCCTAGTGGAGTGATAGGTGGTCTGGTAGGGTCTGTCTAGTACATGGTCCTAGTGGATTGGTAGGTGGTCCGGTAGGGTCTGTCTAGTACATGGTCCTAGTGGATTGGTAGGTGGTCCGGTAGGGTCTGTCTAGTACATGGTCCTAGTGGAGTGATAGGTGGTCTGGTAGGGTTAGTATAGTACATGGTCCTAGTGGAGTGATAGGTGGTCTGGTAGGGTCTGTCTAGTACATGGTCCTAGTGGAGTGATAGGTGGTCCGGTAGGGTCTGTCTAGTACATGGTCCTAGTGGAGTGATAGGTGGTCTGGTAGGGTCTGTCTAGTACATGGTCCTAGTGGAGTGATAGGTGGTCCTGTAGGGTCTGTCTAGTACATGGTCCTAGTGGATAGGTAGGTGGTCCTGTAGGGTCTGTCTAGTACATGGTCCTAGTGGATTGGTAGGTGGTCCGGTAGGGTCTGTCTAGTACATGGTCCTCGTGGAGTGGTAGGTGGTCCGGTAGGGTCTGTCTAGTACATGGTCCTAGTGGAGTGATAGGTGGTCTGGTAGGGTCTGTCTAGTACATGGTCCTAGTGGAGTGATAGGTGGTCTGGTAGGGTCTGTCTAGTACATGGTCCTAGTGGAGTGATAGGTGGTCCGGTAGGGTCTGTCTAGTACATGGTCCTAGTGGAGTGATAGGTGGTCTGGTAGGGTCTGTCTAGTACATGGTCCTAGTGGAGTGATAGGTGGTCCGGTAGGGTCTGTCTAGTACATGGTCCTAGTGGAGTGATAGGTGGTCTGGTAGGGTCTGTCTAGTACATGGTCCTAGTGGATTGGTAGGTGGTCCGGTAGGGTCTGTCTAGTACATGGTCCTAGTGGAGTGATAGGTGGTCTGGTAGGGTCTGTCTAGTACATGGTCCTAGTGGAGTGATAGGTGGTCTGGTAGGGTCTGTCTAGTACATGGTCCTAGTGGAGTGATAGGTGGTCTGGTAGGGTCTGTCTAGTACATGGTCCTAGTGGAGTGATAGGTGGTCTGGTAGGGTCTGTCTAGTACATGGTCCTAGTGGAGTGATAGGTGGTCTGGTAGGGTCTGTCTAGTACATGGTCCTAGTGGAGTGATAGGTGGTCTGGTAGGGTCTGTCTAGTACATGGTCCTAGTGGAGTGATAGGTGGTCCGGTAGGGTCTGTCTAGTACATGGTCCTAGTGGAGTGATAGGTGGTCTGGTAGGGTCTGTCTAGTACATGGTCCTAGTGGAGTGATAGGTGGTCTGGTAGGGTCTGTCTAGTACATGGTCCTAGTGGAGTGATAGGTGGTCTGGTAGGGTTAGTATAGTATATGGTCCTAGTGGAGTGATAGGTGGTCTGGTAGGGTTAGTATAGTATATGGTCCTAGTGGATTGGTAGGTGGTCCGTTAGGGTCTGTCTAGTACATGGTCCTAGTGGATTGGTAGGGGGTCTGGTAGGGTTAGTATATGGTCCTAGTGGATTGGTAGGTGGTCCGGTAGGGTCTGTCTAGTACATGGTCCTAGTGGAGTGATAGGTGGTCTGGTAGGGTTAGTATAGTATATGGTCCTAGTGGATTGGTAGGTGGTCTGGTAGGGTTAGTATAGTATATGGTCCTCGTGGATTGATTGGCAGCCTGACAGCAGATTCAGTAAGTGTCTGACCCCTGGTTATTTAGATGTATGCAGCAGTGTTAGGCCGGATAGGAGGTCCAGTCTCTAACCAGGTTTCCATCCAACATTTTTATGCGAGTAAAGTACATGTTGGATAGAAAATGTTGTAAACAGCTAATTGTGTGTGATATGGTGGTGGAAAACAGCTATTTGTGTGTGATATGCTGGTGGAAAACAGCTATTTGTGCATGATATGGAGGTGGAAAACAGCTATTTGTGCATGATATGGAGGTGGAAAACAGCTATTTGTGTGTGATATGGAGGTGGAAAACACCTTTATGTGTCACGCCTGCTCCCGCTCTTCCCCCATGGCGCTCGAGGGCGCCAGGTTCCCCAGCATTACTCACTCCTGACACCACCATTACGCACACCTGCCCTCCCCAGTCATGTGCACAAGCGATTATTTTACTCACCTGGACTCAATCACCTGTCATTACCTCCCCTATATCTGTCTGTTCCCGCGCTCTGTTCCCTGCTTCAGCATTGATTGTCATATGTCTTTGTATACTCGCTGACGCTGTTCCTGTCTTGTTCCATGTCTGTTCCGTTTAAATGTTTGACTCCCCGTACCTGCTTCTCTACTCCAGCGTTGGTCCTTACATTTATGTGCGAGATATGGCGGTAGAAACGCCTTTATGCTCAAATATTTACATAAAACCATTATTCGGTACACACAGTGCTTTATCCGTGCCAGTCGTCCTCACCAGGGTCTTGACCTGACTGCAGTTTGGTGTCGTAACTGACTTCAGTAGGAAAATGCTCACCTTCGATGGCCACTGCCATGCTGGAGCGGTTTGCTGAAGTCAACGTTTTGAACAGAGGCACCCATGGTGACGGTAGGGTAAGCTACGGACAATGTGTATGGTGTCAGGTGTGTTAGCGGTTTGAACAGAGGCACCCATGGTGACGGTAGGGTAAGCTACGGACAATGTGTATGGTGTCAGGTGTGTTAGCGGTTTGAACAGAGGTCCCCATGGTGACGGTAGGGTAAGCTACGGACAATGTGTATGGTGTCAGGTGTGTGAGCGGTTTGAACAGAGGTCCCCATGGTGACGGTAGGGTAAGCTATGGACAATGTGTATGGTGTCACGTGTGTGAGCGGTTTGAACAGAGGTCCCCATGGTGACGGTAGGGTAAGCTATGGACAAGGTGTATGGTGTCATGTGTGTGAGCGGTTTGAACAGAGGTCCCCATGGTGACGGTAGGGTAAGTTACGGACAATGTGTATGGTGTCATGTGTGTGAGCGGTTTGAACAGAGGTCCCCATGGTGACGGTAGGGTAAGCTACGGACAATGTGTATGGTGTCAGGTGTGTGAGCGGTTTGAACAGCGGTCCCCATGGTGACGGTAGGGTAAGCTACGGACAATGTGTATGGTGTCAGGTGTGTGAGCGGTTTGAACAGCGGTCCCCATGGTGACGGTAGGGTAAGCTACGGACAATGAACGCAATTACATTTTATTGATGTTAATTTGAATGCAGTGACATACCATGAAGAGGCAAATGGCCACACCAAATACTGACTGGTTTTCTGATCCGTGCCCCTACCTTTTGTCCTAAGGTATCTGTGACCAACGGATGCATTTCTGTCTTCCCAGTCGTGTGGAATTCATAGATTAGAGCCTAATGAATGTATTTCAATTGACTGATTTCCTTATGAACTGTAACTCTGAAAAATCTTTGAAATTGTTGCTTGTTGTGTTTATATTTCTGTTCAGTAGTAGTAGTAAACCGCAGACACATACTCCCTCCCACTACACGACCCACACGACAAAGCAGTAACATCTACACTATATCAAAAATAATTACAATTGAAAATTCCAATGATTGGTGTATTACTCCTTAGACAGCCATTTCAATTGTCGTAGTGTTGGATTGCATAATGTTGGATTTAGTGTAAAACAAATGTTAAAACGGGTAAAAAATGAAAACCAGTAATCCATACAAGCTGTCGTGCTGTTATCGTGGTTAGGTGTTTTCCCTGCCTATGACTAGGTTGCCTAGGTCAGGAAAAGCTCCTGGGCCTGTATTCATAAGGCGTCTCAGAGTATGAGTTTCCATCTAGGATCAGGTACCACCGGTCCATGTTATATTATTCATTATCTAATCCTAGACCAGCACACCTACCTAGCATTGATGTATGGCTCCAATAGAGACATACAGAGGTGGAAAACAGACTCATCCTACTTAACTACTGCTGTAGACACCTTTTCTATTCATATACTGTCCATAATGTGTGTGTATTGTTTTGTATTGTCAGGTATTACTGTAATGTTGGAGCTAGGAACATAATAATTTCGCTACACCTGTGATAACATCTTCAAAATATGTGTGTAAATATAATACACAACCAATATATATGTTTTGTTATTTGATACACACATGCAGGGGGGGGTGCATGTATGTTGGATGTGTATGCATGTATGTTGGATGTGTATTGGTTTATACACATATTTTGAAGATGTTATCACAGGTGTAGCGAAATTATTATGTTCCTAGCTCCAACATTACAGTAATACCTGACAATATAAAACAATACGCACCTCCTGTCTGTAGGCTGTCTCCTCATTGTTAGTAAGCAGGGCTACCACTGTTGAGTCGTCTGCCAACCTGATGATTGAGTTGTAGACGTGCGTGGCCACGCAGTCATGGGTGAACAGGGAGTGCAGGAGGGGGCAGAGCATGCAGCCATGTTGAGGGTCAGCGTAGCGGAGATGTTGTTGCCTACCTTTCTTGGGTACAGGAACAAAACTTGAAGCAAGTGGGGACAAAAAACTGGGATAGGGAGAGATTGAATATGTCCACAAACACTCCAGCCAGCTGGTCTGCTGGTCTCTGAGGACGCGGCTTGGGATGCCATCTGGGCTGGCAACCTTGCAAAGGTTTACAAGCTTAAATGTTTTACTCAGGTCGGCCAGGAGAACGAGAGCTCGGTGGACCGATTCCGCAGCACTGTGTTTTACTCCAAGCGGGCAAAGAAGGTGTTTAGCTTATCCGGGACCAAGGCACTGGTGTCCATGATGTGGCTGAGTGCATGTTCATGTGCGTGCGTAAATGTGTGTGTGTGTGTGTGTGTGTGTAGATGCTTGGCCATCAACAGTGCATGACTTTCCACAGTTTGTTACATTACAGCCTTATTAAAAAAAAATATATATAGATATGTTTCTCACCAACCTACACACAATACCCCATAATTTGTGCAAATGTATGAAATAAAAAAAACAAAATATCACATTTACATAAGTATTCAGACCCTTGACTCAATACTTTGTTGAAGCACATTTGGCCGCGATTACAGCCTCGAGTCTTCTTGGGTTTGACGTTACAAGCTTGGCACACCTGTGTTTGGGGAGTTTCTCCCATTCTTCTCTGCAGAACCTCTCAAGCTCTGTCAGGATGGATCGGGAGCGTCGCTGCACAGCTATTTTCAGGTCTCTCCAGAGATGTTCGATTGGGTTCAATTCCCGGGTCTGGCTGGGCCAGTCAGGGACATTCAGAGACTTGTCCGGAAGACACTCCTGCGTTGTCTTGGCTGTGTGCTTAGGGTCGATGTCCTGTTGGAAGGTGAACCTTCGTCCCAGTCTGAGGTCCTGAGCGCTCTGGAGCAGGTTTTCATCAAGAATCTCTCTGTACTTTGCTCTGTACATCATTCCCTTGATACTGACTAGTCTCCCAGTCCCTGCCACTGAAAAATATTTTGTTTCTCATGGTCTGAGAGTCAAAGGACTCTCAGACCATTTCTAACAAGATTCTCTGGTCTGATGACACCATTGAACTCTTTGGCCTGAAGGTCAAGCATCACGTCTGGAGGAAACTGAGCACCATCCCTACGGTGAAGATTGGTGGTGGCAGCATCATGCTTGGATTTAGCCTTTTGGCAAACTCCAAGCGGGCTGTCATGTGCCTTTTATTGAGGAGTGGCTTCCGTCTGGCCACCTCCATAAAGGCCTGATTAGTGAAGTGCTGCAGAGATGGTTGTCCTTCTGGAAGGTTCTCCCATCTCCACGGAGGAACTCTGGAGCTTTTTCAGAGTGACCATCGGGTTCTTGGTCACCTCCATGACCAAAGCACTTCTCCCTGATTGCTTAGTTTGGCTGGGCGACCAGCTCTAGGCAGAGTCTTGGTGGTTCCAAACTTCTTCCATTTAAGAATGGTGGAGGCCACTGTGTTCTTGGGGACTTTCAATGCTGCAGACATTTTTTGGTACCCTTCCCCAGATCTGTGCCTCGACACACTCCTGTCTTGGAGCTCTACGGACAATTTGTTTGACCTCATGTCTTGGTTTTTGCTCTAACAGGCACTGTCAACTGTGGGACCTTATATAGACAGGTGTGTGCCTTACCAAATCATGTCCAATGAATTGAATTTATCACAGGGGGACTCCATTAAATTTGTAGAAACAAGGATGATCAATGGAAACAAAATGCATCTGAGCTTAATTTCAAGTTTCATAGCAAAGGGGCTGAACACTGATGTAAATGAATTATTCCATTTTTTTTATGTATACATTTGAAAAAAAAATCTAAAAACCTGTTTTCCCTTTGTCATTATAAGGTATTGTGTGTAGATCGATGAGGAAAAAAATAATTGTATCAATTTTAGAACATGGCTGTAACATAACAAAATGTGGAAAAAGTCAAGGGGTCTGAATACTTTCCGAATGCACTGTATATTTGACGATGTCCATCCCTTCACAGTTTGCTTTTCCACTGGTGCGCAAAATGGTGGATTGACAAATAACAGCTTAGATGACATTTTGGAATCACTACTAGTTATACGGTGCTACAGATCATGTGAAACATTTGAAACGTGACCAATTTATACTGGCCCGTAAACACTATGCACAAAGAACTTTCTTCTCTCCCTGGAGGAATAGAGCTCATACTCGCTCCGTTGGGCATGGCCTATACATAGACCAGTCTGTCTGGCTTTTCCTAAAGCTTGCCTTCATAACATTTCCTGATGTTTAGAACTCATATAGCAGACATATTCTCAATAAAAAAAGGAAAAAAGGAAATTAAGTCATCAGATTTTGCCTGCTGGGTTTACTCAGAATCTCAATGGCCTTGTATCAGTGTCATAAGTTCTGACCCAAATAAACCATCTTTAAATGACATTGATAAAATGCGCAAGCATGTTTTTTTGGACCATCCATTGACAGAGACGTTCATCTGGCTCAGAACCCTATTATACCTCAGAGTCTGCCAATAGATCCAGCTCACATAGCAGTCCAATGGTGGCAGTGGCACAAACCCTCCTCTGTGTCTGCAGGCCCATCTACTGAAAAACTGGGCTAAAGATAAAGAGACGTCTGCATTGTTGGGCTTAGTAGTCTTGCCTGTGTTTGGTTACCTGATAGAATATTAGCTCTGTAGAATCCAGGGGAGTATGCTGGGTTTAAGAAGGGGGAAGGGTGGCTGGGTATGCTGGGTTTATGAAGGGGGAAGGGTGGCTGGGTATGCTGGGTTTATGAAGGGGGAAGGGTGGCTGGGTATGTTGGGTTTAAGAAGGGGAAGGGTGGCTGGGTATGCTGGGTTTAAGAAGGGGGAAGGGTGGCTTGGTATGCTGGGTTTAAGAAGGGGGAAGGGTGGCTGGGTATGCTGGGTGGCTGGGTTTGAAGGGTGGCTGGGTATGCTGGTTTAAGAAGGGGGAAGGGTGGCTGGGTATGCTGGTTTAAGAAGGGGGAAGGGTGGCTGGGTATGCTGGTTTAAGAAGGGGGAAGGGTGGCTGGGTATACTGGGTTTATGAAGGGGAAGGGTGGCTGGGTATGCTGGGTGGCTGGGTTTGAAGAGTGGTTGGGTATGCTGGGTTTATGAAGGGCGAAGGGTGGCTGTGTCTATAGGGCAAGGACGTATGCAGACAAACACACACACACACAGTCACTCTCACACAGTGTAGATACTCTCACACGGTGTAGATACTAGATACAAAAACGCATATATATGTGGACCCACACGCGCGCCATGTTGAATCCTGAACAGCAGACGTTGCCTGGAGTAGAGTGTTCAGCTGCAGCCCAGATGTGCCGAGCAGGGCGGACGGACAAAACACACACAGTGAGGTAAACCTGGTAGAGGTTTAGGGAGTAAAGTCTAAAACTACAGCATGACCGACAGAGGAAAGAACGAGAGAAACAAAATAGAGAGAGCAAAGCAGGACAAAACAACTGGAGGCAAAGGAAGACAGGGTGAGAGGAAGATAGGAACGAAGATAGAAAGAATCAGGGGGATGATAGCCAATGGAACCCATGCAGAAATCCATGGTTCAAATGATGAATCCTGTGCTATGAACCCCCCCCCCAAAAAAAAAAAAGCTTTCTGGAGTGGAGAGAGTGACCAATGACAAGGTGTGGTTGGAGGTGGAGAGGCTCTGATCCCAAAGGAGTGTGTAACAATGGTAAGAAAACAACACACTGGGTCATTTACTAAACAAAAACATCCTCACACTCGTTTAAAATCCCAATCCACAACCCTGGAGAAAAAGAGATTTATCTTCTGCTTCTCTCATGTGAACCACGTTTACACTCCTAAACAAAACCTTGCCTTCTTTCTCCCCACTGGGAATAACTCCTCATCCATTGTGATGCTGAAGGTGTGTCTGTCTATGTTTGATACTTTTTATTCATTCCCTGAAGGGTTCTGTCATTCGCTAGCAACGTACTGTAGCTAGCAACAACAAGATCACTGGAGACAGCAGAAAAATCGGAACAGGAGATTAACATTGTATTCATGTTAATGTAAAATGCCATTTTCAAATTTTTACAGGTATTTGTGATGACTGCACCACAGGGCACACAACTTTATTTCAACGTAGAAAGTTGGTTAATATTTTGTTTGAGACGTTGATCAATGAGATCACAACCTATATTAACCCACTGAAGAAATACATTTTACAGCAGAACCAAAATGACCTGGATTGAACATGAGATTCAAATGACATGGTGCAAGTGACCAATGCCGTTCTTGATTCTGACAGATTATCTCAGCAGACCTGCGACGACCTATGACCGCTGTCTTGAACTTTATATGATTACATGAAGAAGACATGTGTAGTTACAGCAACCTCAACATGTGGCCTTGGATGCGTTACTCATTTTAAGGTTGAATGTTACATTAGTTTGTATAGGCCATTTACTGGATTACAAAGCAATGTTGAGTTGTGTTTGGTTGACAATGCAACCAAATATCAACATTTGAAGGAGATATATCTTCTGCTGGGATACTTCCATCTGTGCCACTGACTTGGTCTGGCTTTGTCTACAAATGAATCATTTATATGTTGTATCTACGTCTCCATCTCAACTAGCATTGCAAAATTCCGGGAACTTTCAATAAATTCCCTGGTTTCCAGAAATCCCGGTTCCCTCCTCATTCTGGGAATCTTCCAACTGGGACATCGGGAAAACCAGGGAATTTATTGAAAGTTCCTGGAATGTTGAAAGGCTAATCTTAATCAAAAATCTAAATGAAAGATTAGGACTAATTAAAATCAAACTTTAAATGTTCTTTTTAAATAAAGTTTCATTTGATTTAGTCCTGTTCTTCAACTTAGATTTTTGGTTGAGATGGAGACGTGAATCCAAAATATCAATTATTATTTTGTCGACAAACTGGTTTTAAAATCAGTGGCTCTGATGGAAATATCCAAGCAGGAGATAAATCTCCCTCAAATGTTGATATTTGGTTGCGTTGACAACCAAAGACAATTCAATTCAATCACTAAATATTAGTACATTTGAAATCAACCAGAACTTGAAACCCTAGGCTTATTGTATTGTCTATTATTTAGTTGAATTCTGGGTTGAATTGAAACAATAGATTTTGATGACTTTGCAAATGCTATTGGCATTAAAAGCATCCTTGATGATATATGAAGGATAACGTTTGGTCACATTTCATTTGCTCTGTTAAACCTATGCTTTGGAAGGACTTCAACAATTAATATATATTTTTTTTTATCACACCACAATCGTTCTCACGACAGCACATTGGTAAAAGTCAGTGACAAATAGCATAGCTATGCAGGGCTGGTTAAAACCTTGGCTGGTGACCAATCGGTAGATGTAGATAGATCAATTCTCCAGTAGGAGGTACTGCCCAGCCTATAGTTGTTTTCTGATTGTGGATATAACATTGAAGATCTGACATTGTTCTAAAGGAATGAATTCAACATATTTTACACAAAGTTTGCCTATGTTTAAATTTGGTTACCATGATGGCATAATCCTGTGGTTGAAATTTCACCCTCAAAATAACAGTTTATGTTGATACTTTTTCAAATCCAATGTATTTTCCACGTAGATTCCACATCACAAATACATAGACAAAGTACGTTAAAACAAACATTGGTTCAACCAATTTGTGCCCAGTGGGTGTGAGTCACTTTAAGGTTGTAACTAACGCGAACAGTCAGAACACGTTGTCAGAAAACCAAAACCCATTTATGAAACGCAATGGCCGGGATTCAATCAAAGGCTTATTGTCGACTTTTAAAGGTTTACACTTAAGCTGACATCCACATCATTTAACATGAATGAAATCTCCACAAACATTTGGGAAAATTTCCATTAAAAGGCACATTGTCGATAGTGCAGTACACAGCGCTACAGCGTGCCCTTGAATAGATCCCAGCCAATGTTGTGCATTTGTGCTGTTTGTCTGTGAGTTCGCCTGGAACCAGTAACACCAGTCAAACACGGCCTGGGGTGTCAAAGTATAATATATCATGTCATCCCTTTACACCAGTTTACCACCTATTCCATTCACATCATCCTGAATGACTGGCAACTATGTCCCAATGGGGCCAGACTGGATGTGTTGGACTGTCGCCCCAATGAGGCCAGACTGGATGTGTTGGACTGTCGACCCAATGAGGCCAGACTGGATGTGTTGGACTGTCGACCCAATGGGGCCAGACTGGATATGGGCTCATCCAGGTCTGTTTTTAATACAAAGAGTCAAAGAGAGGAACCCATCAGCAACATAGAGACCAACAGACAGACAGGAAATGATCTACTTCATGTTTCCTGTGTGTTAAAATAGAGGATATACCAGAGATGGAAGAGGAAGAAAGACATCCCACTCCCTCCTTTTTTCTGGTTCATATACAGTCAATGAACTAAGCAGATCAGACCCAGCTGCTAATGTATTGGTGCCTATGGGAGAGCCACCCAATAAGCAGACCGGAACTGTGACAATTTCTTTCAATGGTAAATGGCCTGAGTAAGACATCTTCATTTATCCACCTTCTGTGGACATACAGTACATTCCCAGAGGCCTAGTTTCCCTAATGACCTCATTACCAACAGGAGCTCCTCCCACTAAAAGCCAGGGTGAACCCAAAACATTGCAGGTAGAAATGTAGCCATTGTGCGAATCTCTAATGACTTGATGCAGTAGCATGCCGAGACATGAATTCTGTTATTATCCTCCCAGAGAAAAATTGTGTGAAACCACTGTGCTGTTCAGTACTGTGGAATCAAAGACCTAAATACAGGTAACTGCCAAAATAAAGGAAACACCAACATAACATTTCTCAATAGGGAGTTGGGCCACCATGAGCCGCCAGATCAGCTTCAATGTGCCTTGGCATAGATTATACAATTGTCTGGAACTAACTCTATTGGAAAGATGAGACGCCATTCTTCCATGAGAAATTCTATCAAATCAAAGTTTATTTGTCATGTGCACCGAATACAACAGGTGTAGGTAGATCTTACCGTGAAATGCTTACTTACAGGCCCTAACCAACAGTGCAAAAAGGGTATTAGGTGAACAATAGGTAAGTAAAGAACTAAAAACAACAGTAAAAAGACAGTGAAAAATAACAGCAGCGAGGTTATATACGGGAGCGAGGCTATAACAGTAGCGAGGCTACATACAGGCACCGGTTGGTCGAGCTGATTGAGGTAGTATGTACATGAATGTATAGTGTAAAGTGAAAAGTGAAGTGACTATGCATATCTGATAAACAGAGCGTAGCAGTAGAGTAAAAGAGGGGTTGGGGGAGGCACACAATGCAAATAGTTCGGGCAGCCATTTGATTACCTGTTCAGGACTCTTATGGCTTGGGGGTAAATACTGTTGAGAAGTATTTTTGTCCTAGACTTGGCGCTCCGGTACCGCTTGCCATGCGGTAGTAGAGAGAACAGTCTATGACTGGGGTGGCTGGGGTCTTTGACAATTTTTAGGGCCTTCCTCTGACACCGCCTGGTGTAGAGTTCCTGGATGGCAGGAAGCTTAGCCCCAGTGATGTACTGGGCCGTACGCACTTCCCTCTGAAGTACCTTGCAGTCGGAGGCCGAGCAATGCCGTACCAGACAGTGATGCAACCATGCTCTCGATGTTGCAGCTGTAGAACCTTTTGAGGATCTGAGGACCCATGCCAATCTTTTTAGTTTACTGAGGGGGAATAAGCTTTGTTGTGCCCTCTTCATGACCGTCATGGTGTGTTTGGACCATTCTAGTTTGTTGGTGATGTGTACACCAAGGAACTTGAAGCTCTCAACTTGCTCCACTACAGCCCTGTTGATGAGAACGGGGGCGTGCTCAGTCCTCCTTTTCCTGTAGTCCACAATCATCTCCTTAGTCTTGGTTACGTTGAGGGATAGGTTGTTATTCTGGCACCACACGGCCAGGTCTCTGACCTCCTCCCTGTCTCGTCGTTGTCGGTGATCATGCCTACCACTGTTGTGTCGTCTACAAACTAATGATGGTGTTGGAGTCGTGCCTGGCCATGCAGTCGTGGGTGAACAAGGAGTACAGGAGGGGACTGAGCATGCACCCCTGAGGGGCTCCAGTGTTGAGGATCAGCGTGGTAGATGTTTTGCTACCTACTCTCACCACCTGGGGGGCGGCCCATCAGGAAGTCCGGGATCCAGTTGCAGAGGGAGGTGTTTAGTCCCAGGATCCTTCGCATAGTGATGAGCTTTGAGGGTACTATGGTGTTGAACGCTGAGCTGTAGTCAATGAATAGCATTCTCACATAGGTGTTCCTTTTGTCCAGGTGGGAAAGGGCAGTGTGGAGTGCAGTAGAGATTGCATCATCTGTGGATCTGTTGGGGCGGTATACAAATTGGAGTGGGTCTAGGGTTTCTGGGATAATGGTGTTGATGTGAACCATTACCAGTCTTTCAAAGCACTTCATGGCTATGGACGTGAGTGCTACAGGTCTGTTGTCATTTAGGCAGGTTGCCTTCGTGTTCTTGGGCACAGGGACTATGGTGGTCTGCTTGAAACATGTTGGTATTACAGACTCAATCAGGGACATGTTGAAAATGTCAGTGAAGACACCTGCCAGTTGGTCAGCACATGCCCGGAGCACACGTCCTGGTAACTCGTCTGGCCCCACAGCCTTGTGAATGGGGCAGCAGGTTAGCCTAGTGGTTAGAGCGTTGGACTAGTAACCGGAAGGTTGCAAGTTCTAACCCCCGAGCTGACAAGGTACAAATCTGTCGTTCTGCCCCTGAACAGGCAGTTAATTGAAAATAAGAATTTGTTCTTAACTGACTTGCCTAGTTAAATAAAGTTAAATAAAGGTTAAAAAAAAAAAAAAAATTAAAAATGGTGACCTGTTTAAAGGTCTTACTCACTTCGACTATGGAGAGTGTGATCATGCAGTTGTCCGGAACAGCTCATGCTCTCATGCATGCGTCAGAGTTTCTTGCCTCGAAGCGAGCATAGAAGTGATTTAGCTCATCTGGTAGGCTTGTGTCACTGGGCAGCTTCGCGGCTGTGCTTCACTTTGTAGTCTGTAATAGTTTGCAAGCCCTGCCACATAAGACGAGCCTCAGAGCCGGTGTAGTATGATTCAATCTTAGCCCTGTATTTACGCTTTGCCTGTTTGATGGTTTGTCGGCAGGCATTTCTTATAAGCTTCCGGGTTAGAGTCCCACACCTTGAATGCGGCAGCTCTACCCTTTAGCTCAGTGCAAATGTTGTCTGTAATCCATGGCTTCTAGTTGGGGTATGTACGTACAGTCACTGTGAGGACGACGTCCTCGATGCACTTATTGATAAAGCCAGTGACTGATGTGGTGTACTCCTCAACGCCATTGGAAGAATCCCGGAACATGTTCCAGTCTGTGATAGCAAAACAGTCCTGTAGTTTAGCATCTCCTTCATCTGATCACTTTTTTATAGAACGAGTCACTGGTGTTTCCTGCTTTAATTTTAGCTTGTAAGCAGGAATCAGGAGGATAGAATTGTGGTCGGATTTACCAAATAGAGGGCGAGGGAGAGCTTTGTACATGTTTGGTGTCATTTGGTGTTTTGTTGATCGTGGTGGAACAGACTGGTCTCAGGCTCCAGAATCTCCCATAAGTGTTCAATTGGGTTGAGATCTGGTGACTGAGACACACACATACACCCTTTTAAACCCCCTATGCTCCTTTCAGACCCCTCTTTCAAAGGCACAGATATCTCTTTTAGCCATGGTAGCCAAAATATTGGGCAACTGGGAATTTCATACATGACCCTAATCATGATGGGATGTTAACTGCTTACTTATCTCAGGAACCATACCTTTGTGGAAGCACTTGCTTTCAATATACTTTGGGGATCCCTCATTTACTCAAGTGTTAACATTATTTTAGTAGTTACATGTAGATTAATGGATCAAATAGAATGAATGGAACTAGCAGAACTAATGGAACTAATAGAACTAATGGAACTAACATAACTAATGGAACTAACATAACTAATAGAACTAATGGAACTAACATAACTAATGGAACTAATAGAACTAATGGAACTAACATAACTAATGGAACTAATAGAACTAATGGAACTAGAACTAATGGAACTAACATAACTAATGGAACTAACATAACTAATGGAACTAACATAACTAATAGAACTAATGGAACTAACATAACTAATGGAACTAATGGAACTAACATAACTAATAGAACTAATGGAACTAACATAACTAATGGAACTAACATAACTAATGGAACTAACATAACTAATGGAACTAACATAACTAATGGAACTAACATAACTAATGGAACTAACATAACTAATGGAACTAACATAACTAATGGAACTAACATAACTAATGGAACTAACATAACTAATAGAACTAATGGAACTAACATAACTAATGGAACTAACATAACTAATGGAACTAACATAACTAATAGAACTAATGGAACTAACATAACTAATGGAACTAATAGAACTAATGGAACTAACATAACTAATGGAACTAATGGAACTAACATAACTAATGGAACTAACATAACTAATGGAACTAACATAACTAATAGAACTAATGGAACTAACATAACTAACTAACTAATAGAACTAATGGAACTAACATAACTAATGGAACTAATAGAACTAATGGAACTAACATAACTAATGGAACTAACATAACTAATGGAACTAACATAACTAATGGAACTAATAGAACTAATGGAACTAACATAACTAATGGAACTAATAGAACTAATGGAACTAACATAACTAATGGAACTAACATAACTAATAGAACTAATGGAACTAACATAACTAATGGAACTAATAGAACTAATGGAACTAACATAACTAATGGAACTAATAGAACTAATGGAACTAACATAACTAATGGAACTAATAGAACTAATGGAAGTAACAGAATTAATGGAACTAATAGAACTAATGGAAGTAACAGAACTAACAGAACTAATAGAACTAATGGAACTAACATAACTAATGGAACTAATATAACTAATGGAACTAACAGAACTAATGGAACTAACATAACTAATGGAACTAACATAACTAATAGAACTAATGGAACTAACATAACTAATGGAACTAATAGAACTAATGGAACTAACATAACTAATGGAACTAACATAACTAATGGAACTAACATAACTAACATAACTAATAGAACTAATGGAACTAACATAACTAATGGAACTAATAGAACTAATGGAACTAATAGAACTAATGGAACTAACATAAATAATGGAACTAATAGAACTAATGGAACTAACATAACTAATGGAACTAATAGAACTAATGGAACTAACATAACTAATGGAACTAATGGAACTAACATAACTAATGGAACTAACATAACTAATGGAACTAACATAACTAATAGAACTAATGGAACTAACATAACTAATGGAACTAATGGAACTAACATAACTAATAGAACTAATGGAACTAACATAACTAATGGAACTAACATAACTAATGGAACTAACATAACTAATGGAACTAACATAACTAATGGAACTAACATAACTAATGGAACTAACATAACTAATGGAACTAACATAACTAATGGAACTAACATAACTAATAGAACTAATGGAACTAACATAACTAATGGAACTAACATAACTAATGGAACTAACATAACTAATAGAACTAATGGAACTAACATAACTAATGGAACTAATAGAACTAATGGAACTAACATAACTAATGGAACTAATGGAACTAACATAACTAATGGAACTAACATAACTAATGGAACTAACATAACTAATAGAACTAATGGAACTAACATAACTAACATAACTAATAGAACTAATGGAACTAACATAACTAATGGAACTAATAGAACTAATGGAACTAACATAACTAATGGAACTAACATAACTAATGGAACTAACATAACTAATGGAACTAATAGAACTAATGGAACTAACATAACTAATGGAACTAATAGAACTAATGGAACTAACATAACTAATGGAACTAACATAACTAATAGAACTAATGGAACTAACATAACTAATGGAACTAATAGAACTAATGGAACTAACATAACTAATGGAACTAATAGAACTAATGGAACTAACATAACTAATGGAACTAATAGAACTAATGGAAGTAACAGAATTAATGGAACTAATAGAACTAATGGAAGTAACAGAACTAACAGAACTAATAGAACTAATGGAACTAACATAACTAATGGAACTAATATAACTAATGGAACTAACAGAACTAATGGAACTAACATAACTAATGGAACTAACATAACTAATAGAACTAATGGAACTAACATAACTAATGGAACTAATAGAACTAATGGAACTAACATAACTAATGGAACTAACATAACTAATGGAACTAACATAACTAACATAACTAATAGAACTAATGGAACTAACATAACTAATGGAACTAATAGAACTAATGGAACTAATAGAACTAATGGAACTAACATAAATAATGGAACTAATAAAATCAAATCAAATCAAATCAAATTTTATTTGTCACATACACATGGTTAGCAGATGTTAATGCGAGTGTAGCGAAATGCTTGTGCTTCTAGTTCCGACAATGCAGTAATAGCGAGCAAGTAATCTAACTAACAATTCCAAAAAAACTACTGTCTTATACACAGTGTAAGGGGATAAAGAATATGTACATAAGGATATATGAATGAGTGATGGTACAGAGCAGCATAGGCAAGATACAGTAGATGATATCGAGTACAGTATATACATATGAGATAAGTATGTAAACCAAGTGGCATAGTTAAAGTGGCTAGTGATACATGTATTACATAAGGATGCAGTCGATGATATAGAGTACAGTATCAACGTATGCATATGAGATGAACAATGTAGGGTAAGTAACATTATATAAGGTAGCATTGTTTAAAGTGGCTAGTGATATATTTACATCATTTCCCATCAATTCCCATGATTAAAGTGGCTGGAGTAGAGTCAGTGTCATTGACAGTGTGTTGGCAGTAGCCACTCAATGTTAGTGGTGGCTGTTTAACAGTCTGATGGCCTTGAGATAGAAGCTGTTTTAATAGAACTAATGGAACTAACATAACTAATGGAACTAATAGAACTAATGGAACTTACATAACTAATGGAACTAATAGAACTAATGGAACTAACCGAACTAATACAACTAATGGAACTAACAGAACTAATACAACTAATGGAACTAATATAACTAATGGAACTAACAGAACTAATAGAACTAATGGAACTAACAGAACTAATGGAACTAACAGAACTAATACAACTAATGGAACTAACAGAACTAATAGAACTAATGGAACTTACATAACTAACAGAACTAATACAACTAATGGAACTAATAGAACTAATAGAACTAATGGAACTAATGGAACTAATAGAACTAATAGAACTAACAGAACTAATGGAACTAAAATAACTAATGGAACTAATATAACTAATATAACTAATGGAACTAATGGAACTAACAGAACTAATGGAACTAACAGAACTAATATAACTAATGGAACTAACAGAACTAATGGAACTAACATAACTAATGGCACTAATAGAACTAACAGAACTAATAGAACTAACAGAACTAACGGAACTAATAGAACTAACATAACTAATGGAACTAAAATAACTAATAGAACTAACATAACTAATGGAACTAAAATAACTAATGGAACTAACATAACTAATGGAACTAACATAACTAATGGAACTAATAGAACTGATGGAACTAACAGAACTAATGGAACTATGGGTGGACAAATTGTTGGTGAAAATATTGTGTAAATATTTACAGATAAGAGAAATGCAGTACCCTGGTCTGTTGTATGGCATTCAAATAGGAAAGTTCACACAGTACCAGTCAAAAGTTTGCACACAGAATAATAGTGAAGACATCAAAACTATGAAATAACACATGGAATCATGTAATAACCAAAGAACAGTGTTATACAAATCAAAATATATTGAATATTTTAGATTCTTCAAAGTAGCCACAAATTAACTTTTAACAAGGCACACCTGTTAATTGAAATGCATTCCAGATGACTACCTCATGAAGCTAGTTGAGAGAAACCTCGAGTGTGCAAAGCTGTCATCAAGGCAAAGGGTGGCTACTTTGAAGAATCTGAAATATAAAATATATTTTTACTTGTTTAACACTTTTTTGGTAACTAAATGATTCCATATGTGTTATTTCATATATTTGATGTCTTCACTATTATGCTACAATGCAGAAAAGAGTCAAAATAAAGAAAAACCCTTGAATGAGTAGGTTTGTCAAAACTTTTGACTGGAACTGTATATTAGTTGAAGTTCAGCCTTGTAACAATATTACCAACGTGGTCTATCCATGTTTGAAACTCCCCAAAAATACCAGCTGTTTCCATTCAATGGGAAATGCCCATCTCATAGAGGATGGTTCGCATAACAACTAAGTGCCAAGATGGATAATGAAGAAGGAAAGTATTTCAGTATTTTCCTTCTTCATTATCCATCTTGGCACTTAGTTGTTACAGTTGATGTCGGAAGTATGCATACACCTTAGCCAAATACATTTAAACTCAGTTTCACAATTCCTGACATTTAATCCTAGTAAAATTTCCCTGGTTTGGGTCAATTAGGATTACCACTTTATTTTAAGAATGTGAAATGTCAGAATAATAGTAGAGAGAATTATTTAATTCCGATTTTAGTTCTTTCATCACATTCCCAGTGGGTCAGAAATGTACATACACTCAATTAGTATTTGGTAGCATTGCCTTTGAATTGTTTAACTTGGGTCAAATGTTTCGGGTAGCCTTCCACAAGCTTCCCACAATAAGTTGGGTGAATTCATTCCTCCTGACAGAGCTGGTGTAACTGAGTCAGGTTTGTAGGCCTCCTTGCTCACACACACTTTTTCAGTTCTGTCCACAAATTATCTAGAGGATTGAGGTCAGGGCTTTGTGATGGCCACTCCAATACCTTGACTTTGTTGTCCTTAAGACATTTTGCCACAACTTTGGAAGTATGCTTGGGGTCCATTTGGAAGACCCATTTGCGACCAAGCTTTAACTTCCTGACTGATGTCTTAAGATGTTGCTTCAATATATCCACATAATTTTCCTCCCTCATGATGACATCTATTTTGTGAAGTGCACCAGTCCTTCCTGCAGCAAAGCACCCCCACAACATGATGCTGCCACCCCTGTGCTTCATGGTTGGGATGGTGTTCTTCGACTTGCAAGCCTAGGGCTCATTCTACTGTGGATATAGATACTTGTGTACCTGTTTCCTTCAGCATCTTCACAAGGTCCTTTGCTTTTGTTCTGGGATTGATTTACACTTTTCACACCAAAGTATGTTCATCTCTAAGAGACAGAACCTTCCTGAGCAGTATTATGGCTGCGTGGTCCCATGGTGTTTATACTTGCATACTATTATTTGTACAGATGAACGTGGTACATTCAGGCATTTGGAAATTGCTCCCAAGGATGAACCAGACTTGTGGAGGTCTACAAAAAATATTCTGCGGTCTTGGCTGATTTCTTTAAATTTTCCCATGATGTCAAGCAAAGAGGCACTGAGTTTGAAGGTAGGCCTTGAAATACATCCACAGATACACCTCCAATTGACTCAAATGATGTCAATTAGCCTATCAGAAGCTTCTAAAGCCATGACATCATTTTCTGGAATTTTCCAAGTTTTTTTTTTTTAAAGGCACAGCACACTTCTGACCCACTGAAATTGTGATACAGCGAATTTTAAGTGAAATAATCTGTCTGTATACAATTGTTGGAAAAAGGACTTGTGTCATACACAAAGTAGATGTCCTAACCGACTTGCCAAAACTATAGTTTGTTAACAAGAAATGTGTGGAGTGGTGATGACTCCAAAATAAGTGTATGTAAACTTCCGACTTCAACTGTATATTTACCCCAAAATATATGGGGGATTGGAAATGATGCAGATAATTACATTGATAGAAGCCACAATCTATCTGCAAAACTAAAACCGATCTCCCCCTCCCCCCCCAAAAAAAACTAAGTGCCAACCCCTCGGGGTTGTGTGATGAGTCAGGCAAAGACAAAGACACCACATTTGGATGGACCCGAGTTACCCACTGATGGAATCACCCCTGGAAGACTCTGTGCTAGTCTGTTTCCCATTTCAAACCTCAATGAATCTCATCCTTCAGAAGCAGTCACACACAGAGCGAGCCATGGCCCGGAGATACAGACTGAGTACAAAATAGCACCCTATTCCCTATGTAGTGCCCTACTTTTGTTCAGGACCCACAGGGATATGGTGTTGCTTGGGATGCAGCTACAGCCACAGTTCTATGTCAGCTCAGTGGAAAACACTAGATCCACAGAAACAATGTGAGATCTAGTACATTCCAGTTAAATGTAGGAAGGTATGGAGATAGTTGTATCTCTGTGGGAGAAGGTATTCTTTCATGATATGGAATGTAGTCTTATTGTATGGTAGAAGCATAGCAATATAGTGAATATAATCATTATCATCAATAAGATTGATATTTGATGATGAGTTCCAGACAGACAACTAGCCAAAGGAGATTGATTGGATTCCACAGATGTGTTGTAGGCCGCAGTGATTCACTGTGTTCTAAAGGTGATGTAAGAAATGATATCCATCGGGTTATTTGTTTGACGATGTCACGCCGCCACAATGGGAAGTCCGTGACATGTTGTGTGAGGTGGAGCACCATGTTAATCCAGATTATACTCTGGTGTAGAATGTTGTCTGATAGAGTTATCGAGAACCATTGTTTGTAACTGGGGCCAATCATACTTGTGATAAAGAGGAACTTGAAAATACCATGACAGAAAAAAACAGTGTGTGCCCCACATGGCACTCTATTCCCTATATAGTGCACTACTTTAGACCCTATTCCTTATATAGTGCACTACTTTAGACCCTATTCCCTATATAGTGCACTACTTTAGACCCTATTCCTTATATAGTGCACTACTTTAGACCCTATTCCTTATATAGTGCACTACTTTAGACCCTATTCCTTATATAGTGCACTACTTTAGACCCTATTCCTTATATACTGCACTACTTTAGACCCTATTCCCTATATAGTGCACTACTTTAGACCCTATTCCCTATATAGTGCACTACTTTAGACCCTATTCCTTATATAGTGCACTACTTTAGACCCTATTCCCTATATACTGCACTACTTTAGACCCTATTCCCTATATACTGCACTACTTTAGACCCTATTCCCTATATAGTGCACTACTTTGACCCTATTCCTTATATAGTGCACTACTTTCGACCCTATTCCCTATATAGTGCACAACTTTAGACCCTATTACCTATATAGTGCACTACTTTAGACCCTATTCCTTATATAGTGCACTACTTTAGACCCTATTACCTATATACTGCACTACTTTAGACCCTATTCCCTATATACTGCACTACTTTAGACCCTATTCACTATATAGTGCACTACTTTAGACCCTATTCCTTATATAGTGCACTACTTTCCCTATAGACCTTTAGACCCTATTCCCTATATACTGCACTACTTTAGACCCTATTCCCTATATACTGCACTACTTTAGACCCTATTCCCTATATACTGCACTACTTTGACCCTATTCACTGTATAGTGCACTACTTTTGTATTCCTTATATAGTGCACTACTTTCGACCCTATTCCCTATATAGTGCACAACTTTAGACCCTATTCCCTATATAGTGCACTACTTTAGACCCTATTCCCTATATAGTGCACTACTTTAGACCCTATTCCCTATATAGTGCACTACTTTTGACCAGTACCCACCTTGTGGTGCCATTTGGGATGCAAATATTATGTTTCTATTACGAATGCCCTCATTAGCGCCTCACAGAAGTTCAACCACCACAAGCATGGGAATAATACAGTGGTCTGCTCTTCATTTTTCCATTCAGTCAATATCACCCATGTGTCCAAAACTTAAACATGTATGTATTCTTTTTTTTAAAGATTCCGTCGAAGTTGTCTGTTTTCAAAATGCTCCTGGCTCGGGACCTATGTTTCCACAGTGGGATCTCAGGACAAAATGAAAACATGTTGGAGAGTGGTGAGATATTCAGCACACTCATACTTTACATTACCCCTGGCCCTTTTCTTGTTTGCCATCAGCATTGTATAACATCTGAACCTGTAAATGCATGGTTTCTCCATGATCCATGTTTGATTAGCTTGGCCCCTTGAGAACCATCTTTTGTCACTTTCTTCACAAAGCTAACTCGCATTATGCATTCAATGTCTCCTATATGTCAGACAATGTCTTTCAGTAAGACACTGTGGCCCAATGTGTGATTTTCCCCTCATACAACTGCCTTTACAATCACAACTCTAAAGGACACAATAATTAGGTCTTGGAAGGTAGCTCTCTCTCCACTGGAAAGCAGGTTTGGCTGGGCAGACCAACAGCCACAGCCGTGTGCAACAAATCAAACTGTCTTCTCATGTAAACAGTGGAAATGATTGACTCATTAATGTCCTTTGTGTTCAGAGGGAAATACAAATTGACTGCAGACCGTGTAAGCCTAATTAGGAACCCTTGTGAAAGCGGTCCCTTCCAACCTGATTCAAATCAAACCTTTGCAGTCGGCGGCAGCAATGGTTTTACCATGCATTGATACTAAACATGTCTCGTTTTCATTTCATAATTCATGATGTGTTGTGTGTGTGTTGTAGGGAGGGGGAGGAAAGCATTGGGAAAAGTAATCCATAATTGGTCGAGTCCAGTGGTCACCAACCGGTCGATCGTGATCAACTGATCAATCTCCAAGGCATCCCTAGTCGATCACCAAACATTTCTGTAAAACACAACAACAACAACGGCTTTTGCGTTCCTATATTTTGTATTCGTTTTGCGCTGTTGACGGTAGATGCACTTGATTCAGCAGCCCTGGCGCCTGGAAGGCAAAGTGTTGCCATTTTAAACCAGTTCATGGGTCTGAATGTAGAATGCCGCGTCCTCGGCAGACCCAGAGAGCAAATCAAGTGCATCTTAAGGCCTACCGCTGGCCAATCAGATAGCTCAGATCACGGTGTCTGCACAGTTTTCTCAAACCAAAGACTGTAAAAATAAGTCTTGAACGCACAGCAAAGTTCATAATGCTCTGAGATTTCAAAACTTTTAAAACCATTACTAGAGACTCAACGAATACAGCAAAGAGCTGCTGTTTTTATGCAGAAGTTCATGTTTAAGTTGTTGTTCAGCACTGTCAACATTTTGTTCAACACCTGTATAAGCTTTGTAAGCCACTAGCTTCAATGAATGAGAATGAGTATAGCGAAGTGTTCCGACAAGCTTGTGTTATTATTATTAGATGGTTGTGTTTTTTTTTTTTTTATATCACTTTCTCTGGTCACAGGAGTAACAACATGAGTTTGTGAATGAGGAAGAAATAAGTAGTGTGACTTGAGTTTCGCCATAAGCTGGAAGACTGTGTCCCTTTTTCTCAGCGGAGGGAATGAAAGCAGAGGGACGGTGGGTTGGGTGAGAGACAACCTCAGTGCTGCTCCTTCCTTCACCTCAGACTCACCATCAGATGCAGGCTATCATTTCAGTTAAAAAAAATATTACGCTCACTTAGCTGTACCTCACAAGTAATACAACAAATGATCTATTACCAGTATGATCATATACCTACATTTTTTAAATATCATTTCAAAATGATCTGAGAAGAACAACATCGGCAGGGCAATTCAATAATGATCATGAATCGGGCCTAAAGCCTATTGCACAAACCACATTGCTACATAACGGCTTTTATTGGGTTAATGTTGCATAAGCTTACGTTTTTAGGTCATGTTTTTTTTTATTTAAATATGTGATGTAGATCTCTGCAATTGCATTTTGACTCAAAACACCCAGGGCATCTTTTGTTTTATGATTCTGGGGACCCTATTCCTTATATACTGCACTACTTTAGACCCTATTCCTTATATACTGAGTCACAAGTTCAATGTGAAGCTTTGAATTGATTTCACCAGTAAAGAGACTTACAGAGAGACACCCAGATTCACAGGCAACTATAGTCTCAGAAATTGTCCACAATGCAAATGGCACCCTATTCCTTATATACTGCACTACTTTAGACCCTATTCCTTATATACTGCACTACTTTAGACCCTATTCCTTATATACTGCACTACTTTAGACCCTATTCCTTATATACTGCACTACTTTAGACCCTATTCCTTATATACTGCACTACTTTAGACCCTATTCCCTATATAGTGCACTACTTTAGACCCTATTACCTATATAGTGCACTACTTTAGACCCTATTCCTTATATAGTGCACTACTTTACACCCTATTACCTATATAGTGCACTACTTTAGACCCTATTCCTTATATAGTGCACTACTTTACACCCTATTACCTATATAGTGCACTACTTTAGACCCTATTCCTTATATAGTGCACTACTTTACACCCTATTACCTATATAGTGCACTACTTTAGACCCTATTCCTTATATAGTGCACTACTTTAGACCCTATTACCTATATAGTGCATTACTTTAGACCCTATTCCCTATATAGTGCACTACTTTAGACCCTATTCCTTATATAGTGCACTACTTTAGACCCTATTACCTATATAGTGCATTACTTTAGACCCTATTCCCTATATAGTGCACTACTTTAGACCCTATTCCCTATATAGTGCACTACTTTAGACCCTTTTCCTTATATAGTGCACTACTTTACACCCTATTCCTTATATAGTGCACTACTTTAGACCTTATTCCTAGTAGTGCCCTACTTTTGATCTATGCAAATGGGCCTAAATCTGATGTCCCAATGTTTTGACCAGATCAGTCAAAACATTGGGACATCAGTTCAGACTACATTCAACATTACAGTGCATGTTAAGTCTGTTTTTGATACGGCAGTACCATGTATTCTCTGGTCTCGTCCTCCTGACTTTGTCAGGCGATGTTTGCAAAGGCTTCACTTGGAAATAATCACCATGGCAGAGTCTTACATCCTTTAATTCCAGATGTAACTATTTGTGTTGTTTTAATGTGCTGTTCAGTCTGTTTTGTTTTACCTCTATGTGTTTTCTTATTATTACCAACTCTAGTCCTTCTGACCAACTCTTACTAACTACTTATACAAACAACAATTACTAACTACTAATACAAACAACTATTACTACAAATTATTACTACCAACTATTACTACCAACTATTACTATCTACAACTACTATCTACTATTACGAACTACTATTTCTACCAACTATTACTACCTACAACTACTACCAACTATTACTACCTACAACTACTATCTACTATTACTACCTACAACTACTATCTACTATTACGAACTACTATTTCTACCAACTATTACTACCTACAACTACTAACTACTATTACGAACTACTATTTCTACCAACTATTACTTCCAACCATTACTATCTACTATTACTACCAACTATCACCAACTACTATTACTAACTACTATTACTAACTAGCATTACTACCAACTATTACCGACTGCTATTACTAACTGCTATTACTAACTACTATTACTACCATTACTATCTACTATTACTTCCAGCCATTACTAACACCTATTACTATCTACTATTACTACCAACTATTACCGACTGCTATTACTAACTGCTATTACTAACTACTATTACTACCATTACTAGCTACTATTACTTCCAGCCATTACTAACACCTATTACTATCTACTATTACTACCAACTATTACCGACTGCTATTACTAACTGCTATTACTAACTACTATTACTACCATTACTAGCTACTATTACTTCCAGCCATTACTAACACCTATTACTATCTACTATTACTACCAACTATTACCGACTGCTATTACTAACTGCTATTACTAACTACTATTACTACCATTACTATCTAGTATTACTTCCAAACAACTACTATTACTACCAACTATTACTACCATCTTTTACCAACTACTATTACTACCAACTATTACCGACTACTATTACTAACTACTATTACTAACTACTATTAATACCATTACTATCTACTATTACTTCCAACCATTACAAATTACTATTACTAACAACTATTACTACCATCTTTTACTAACTACTCTTACTACCAACTATTACTAACGCCTGTTACTACCTACTATTACTAACTACTATTACTACCAACTATTACTACCTACAACTACTAACTACTATTGCTAACTACTATTACTAACTACAACTACTAACTACTAATACAAACAACTATTACTACAAATTATTACTACCAACTATTACTACCTACAACTACTAACTACTATTACGAACTACTATTTCTACCAACTATTACTTCCAACCATTACTATCTACTATTACTACCAACTATCACCAACTACTATTACTAACTACTATTACTAACTAGCATTACTACCAACTATTACTACCTACAACTACTAACTACTATTACGAACTACTATTTCTACCAACTATTACTTCCAACCATTACTATCTACTATTACTACCAACTATCACCAACTACTATTACTAACTACTATTACTAACTAGCATTACTACCAACTATTACCGACTGCTATTACTAACTGCTATTACTAACTACTATTACTACCATTACTATCTACTATTACTTCCAACCATTACTAACACCTATTACTATCTACTATTACTACCAACTATTACCGACTGCTATTACTAACTGCTATAACTAACTACTATTACTACCATTACTATCTACTATTACTTCCAAACATTACTAACTACTATTACTAACAACTATTACTACCATCTTTTACCAACTACTATAACTACCAACTATTACCGACTACTATTACTAACTACTATTACTAACTACTATTAATACCATTACTATCTACTTATACTTCCAAACATTACAAATTACTATTACTAACAACTATTACTACCATCTTTTACTAACTACTATTACTACCAACTATTACTAACGCCTGTTACTACCTACTATTACTAACTACTATTACTACCAACTATTACTACCTACAACTACTAACTACTATTGCTAACTACTATTACTAACTACTATTACTAACTATTATTACTACCAACTATTACTACCAACTACTATTACGAACTAATATTACTAACTACTATTACTAACTACTATTACTAACTACTATTTATACCAACTATTACTACCACCTATTGCTACCTACAACTACTAACTACTATTGCTAACTACTATTACTAACTACTATTACTAACTATTATTACTACCAGCTATTACTACCAACTACTATTACGAACTAATATTACTAACTACTATTACTAACTACTATTACTAACTACTATTACCAACTACTATTACGAACTACTATTAATAACTACTATTACTAAATACTATTACTAACTAATATTACTACTACTATTACTACCAACTGTTACTACCAACTACTACTGACAGCTATTACTAACTAATATTACTAACTAATATTACTAACTACTATTACTACCAAATATTTTCTACCAACTATTACCAGCTGGTACATTTAGTCATAATAGCTGTAAAGAAATATCACGCTGTATATTTTAGCCACCGCCCTGGAGCAACCCACTATAAATAACAACATTTAAAATGTCTGTTAGCATTACATACTGACAGAAATGTTTGCCCCCATGTCGTGCCTGGTGCTTAGGAATCATAACAAAAAGAATCATAAAGAAAATCAAATGAAAACCGGTATTCAAATAGACACATGGCCAGAGGAAGGTAGACTTGTGTTTACAAGGCTGTGCTAAACACATATCGATTCAGCTTCTACTGGGAACGTTCCCCCAAATCTCCTTACCTTTCTGAAACCCAACGTACTCTACAAATAGGATCGGCTATCACAAACAATTATGTAAATATAGCAGATTCAGAGTCTTTCCAATTAGTGAATATAAAGCATGTGTATCTGAGGCCCTTTGCCAATATGAAAGTTGTACATTTGTAGACAGGCTTCCAGCTTCAAAGCCAACAGGACTGCAGTGCTAAACCTGTGTGTAATGTGAAAATCATGCAAAGATATTCATAGACACAATAATATTCCCTTGGACAGAAATGTTGCAACACGGTTAATCTTAACATCTCTGTTTCACTGTGTGCGTGTGGGTGTGGGCGTGCGTTTGTGTTGCCCTCACCCAATCAAAGCCAAATGTAGATGTGTTTAGTGCTCTGTCTAAACACAGCTTTAACACAAGTGTTCGTTGCCATGAGGACACTTGACGTCGTAAAGCAGCAGATCAGCAGGAAGTTTTAGATGTGTCAGTTTTGGATCACAGATGGTCCTCTCACTCATCCTCTTCCACTTCATCCACACACTCCCTCTTCCACTTCATCCACACACTCCCTCTTCCCCTTCATCCACACACTCCCTCTTCCCCTTCATCCACACACTCCCTCTTCCCTTCATCCACACACTCCCTCTTCCCTTTCATCCACACACTCCCTCTTCCCCTTCATCCACACTCCCTCTTCCCCTTCATCCACACACTCCCTCTTCCCTTTCATCCACACACTCCCTCTTCCCTTCATCCACACACTCCCTCTTCCCTTTCATCCACACACTCCCTCTTCCCTTTCATCCACACACTCCCTCTTCCCTTTCATCCACACACTCCCTCTTCCCCTTCATCCACACACTCCCTCTTCCCTTTCATCCACACTCCCTCTTCCCCTTCATCCACACACTCCCTCTTCCCCTTCATCCACACACTCCCTCTTCCCTTTCATCCACACACTCCCTCTTCCCCTTCATCCACACACTTTTCATCCACACACTCCCTCTTCCCCTTCATCCACCACTCCCTCTTCCCCTTCATCCACACTCCCTCTTCCCTTCATCCACACACTCCCTCTTCCCCTTCATCCACACTCCCTCTTCCCCTTCATCCACACACTCCCTCTTCCACTTCATCCACACACTCCCTCTTCCCCTTCATCCACACTCCCTCTTCCCCTTCATCCACACACTCCCTCTTCCCTTTCATCCACACACTCCCTCTTCCCCTTCATCCACACACTCCCTCTTCCCTTTCATCCACACACTCCCTCTTCCCTTTCATCCACACACTCCCTCTTCCCCTTCATCCACACACTCCCTCTTCCCCTTCATCCACACTCCCTCTTCCCCTTCATCCACACACTCCCTCTTCCCCTTCATCCACACACTCCCTCTTCCCCTTCATCCACATTCCCTCTTCCACTTCATCCACACACTCCCTCTTCCACTTCATCCACACACTCCCTCTTCCCCTTCATCCACACACTCCCTCTTCCCCTTCATCCACACACTCCCTCTTCCCTTTCATCCACACACTCCCTCTTCCACTTCATCCACACACTCCCTCTTCCCCTTCATCCACACACTCCCTCTTCCACTTCATCCACACTCCCTCTTCCCCTTCATCCACACTCCCTCTTCCCCTTCATCCACACACTCCCTCTTCCCTTTCATCCACACACTCCCTCTTCCCTTCATCCACACACTCCCTCTTCCCTTTCATCCACACACTCCCTCTTCCCTTTCATCCACACACTCCCTCTTCCCCTTCATCCACACACTCCCTCTTCCCCTTCATCCACACTCCCTCTTCCCCTTCATCCACACACTCCCTCTTCCCCTTCATCCACACACTCCCTCTTCCCTTTCATCCACACACTCCCTCTTCCCTTTCATCCACACACTCCCTCTTCCCCTTCATCCACACACTCCCTCTTCCCCTTCATCCACACTCCCTCTTCCCCTTCATCCACACACTCCCTCTTCCCCTTCATCCACACACTCCCTCTTCCCCTTCATCCACATTCCCTCTTCCACTTCATCCACACACTCCCTCTTCCCCTTCATCCACATTCCCTCTTCCCCTTCATCCACACACTCCCTCTTCCCCTTCATCCACATTCCCTCTTCCACTTCATCCACACACTCCCTCTTCCCCTTCATCCACACACTCCCTCTTCCCCGTCATCCACACACTCCCTCTTCCCTTTCATCCACACACTCCCTCTTCCCCTTCATCCACACTCCCTCTTCCCCTTCATCCACACTCCCTCTTCCCCTTCATCCACACACTCCCTCTTCCCCTTCATCCACACTCCCTCTTCCCCGTCATCCACACACTCCCTCTTCCCTTTCATCCACACATTCCCTCTTCCCCTTCATCCACACACTCCCTCTTCCCCTTCATCCTCACACTCCCTCTTCCCCTTCATCCACACACACCCTCTTCCCCTTCATCCACACCTCCTCTTCCCCTTCATCAACACACACCCTCTTCCCCTTCATCCACACACTCCCTCTTCCCCTTCATCCTCACACTCCCTCTTCCCCTTCATCAACACACACCCTCTTCCCCTTCATCCTCACACTCCCTCTTCCCCTTCATCCACACACTCCCTTTCTAAACACCAAGCTCAGCTGCCAACTCAGCATCTTTATAGAGTTCAGCAGGTGGGGAAAATACCCTGTCAGAATCCACGGCTGAAATCTCAGGGGCTTTGCAGAGCGCCATCCGCCCAGCCCTTAAAAACTCTCCCCCAAATCCCCTAGATCACCATGAGAGAGAACATCTGTGGGCAGAGAGAGGCTCCAGATGAGAACGGACTGGGCCCTGTGTCTCTCTGTCTGTCTGTCTGTGTGCGTATGTGAGCATGTGTGATCGTGTGTGAGCTTGTTTGTGTGTAATTCATTAGGAAGAGGCAGAGCGAGGCTGTTCACATGGCAGACTGCTGTAATTCATTAGGAAGAGGCAGAGCGAGGCTATTCACAGGGCAGACTGCTGTAATTCATTAGGAAGAGGCAGAGCGAGGCTATTCACAGGGCAGACTGCTGTAATTCATTATGAAGAGGCAGAGCGAGGCTGTTCACAGGGCAGACTGCTGAAATTAATTAGGAAGAGGCAGAGAGAGGCTGTTCACAGGGCAGACTGCTGTAATTCATTATGAAGAGGCAGAGCGATGCTGTTCACAGGGCAGACTGCTGTAATTCATTAGGAAGAGGCCGAGAGAGGCTGTTCACAAGGCAGACTGCTGTAATTCATTATGAAGAGGCAGAGCGATGCTGTTCACAGGGCAGACTGCTGTAATTCATTAGGAAGAGGCAGAGCGAGGCTGTTCACAGGGCAGACTGCTGTAATTCATTAGGAAGAGGCAGAGCGAGGCTGTTCACAGGGCAGACTGCTGTAATTCATTTGGAAGAGGCAGAGCGAGGCTGTTCACAGGTCAGACTGCTGTAATTCATTAGGAAGAGGCAGAGCGAGGCTGTTCACAGGGCAGACTGCCGTAATTCATTAGGAAGAGGCAGAGCGAGGCTGTTCACAGGGCAGACTGCCGTAATTCATTAGGAAGAGGCAGAGCGATGACAGGGCAGACTGCAATTCATTAGGAAGAGGCAGAGCGAGGCTGTTCACAGGGCAGACTGCTGTAATTCATTAGGAAGAGGCAGAGCGAGGCTGTTCACAGGGCAGACTGCTGTAATTCATTAGGAAGAGGCAGAGCGAGGCTGTTCACAGGGCAGACTGCTGTAATTCATTATGAAGAGGCAGAGCGATGCTGTTCACAGGGCAGACTGCTGTAATTCATTAGGAAGAGGCAGAGCGATGCTGTTCACAGGGCTGTTCTTTTGGAAGAGGCAGGGCAGACTGCTGTAATTCATTAGGAAGAGGCAGAGCGAGGCTGAAGGGCAGACTGCCGTAATTCATTAGGAAGAGGCAGAGCGATGCTGTTCACAGGGCAGACTGCTGTAATTCATTAGGAAGAGGCAGAGCGAGGCTGTTCACAGGGCAGACTGCTGTAATTCATTAGGAAGAGGCAGAGCGAGGCTGTTCACAGGGCAGACTGCTGTAATTCATTAGGAAGAGGCAGAGCGAGGCTATTCACAGGGCAGACTGCTGTAATTCATTATGAAGAGGCAGAGCGAGGCTGTTCAGGGCAGACTGCTGTAATTCATTAGGAAGAGGCAGAGAGAGGCTGTTCACAAGGCAGACTGCTGTAATTCATTATGAAGAGGCAGAGCGAGGCTGTTCACAGGGCAGACTGCTGTAATTCATTAGGAAGAGGCAGAGCGAGGCTATTCACAGGGCAGACTGCTGTAATTCATTATGAAGAGGCAGAGCGAGGCTGTTCACAGGGCAGATTGCTGTAATTCATTAGGAAGAGGCAGAGCGAGGCTGTTTTTAATTGGGATCATATGTGTGAAGGATGAGAAGGTTTGCTCCCTGCCATGAATTCCTCATTCTCCACCGACTAATCAATAGAACAATCACCTTGCAGCGAATTCCAGTGTGTGTCAATATCTGATTAGATCAAGATGCACTGACACGCCTAGTGGATATGTTTTGATTTGTTTTGGCTGTGTGGAATTGGCAGTATGCAGTGGTCTTCTGGTTTGATATTATTAGTGGAGGAACAGCATTCCATTAACTGTTGTTTTTTTTGTGTATGTGAAGTCACAGACGGAAAGACAGACACACACACACACACACACACACACACACACACACAGACCCTACACATCTACAAATTCAGTATTGAGTGAGAGTGTGACAGGATGCCTTCCATCTGTTTCTACAGGTCTGTGATGGTAGGCTGAACAATGGGTTAAATCTGTTCCTAAAGGTCTGTGATGATAGGCTGAATAAGTGGTTAAATCTGTTCCTAAAGGTCGGTGATGATAGGCTGAATAAGGGGTTAAATCTGTTCCTAAAGGTCGGTGGTGATAGGCTGAATCAGGGGTTAAATCTTAAACTCCTTTGCTAACAAAGGATTGGGTGTATATGTAGATCTCTTTCCTGCAGTCAAATGACCTCGTGTTCTCATGGATGGAATGTTATTATTATTTTTCATAGTTTCATAATGAATATATATATATATATATTTATGTAAACGTTGAAAACCTGTGTTTCTATGTCAAAAGGTTTTGTTATATTTCTGTCTTCTGTGATGTATATAAAGTGTAATATTGGGATACAAACTCAAAATGGAATACATTTCAACTCTATATCTGACATGGTACAGGTGTCTTCTTTATTTAAGCCCATAACCATGTGTGTGAGGTGTATACTTTTGTTTCAAAGTAGATTTGTTTAAGTCTACCACACTCTGTGTGACCCTGATGTAGACCACTGCAGTAAAAGGTTAAACAGGTTGTTGCCAAGTAGCCAAGGCAAGCAAGAATTTGTGGCCACCTCAGCAAACATCATGATTAGGCAGATTTGCCATTGAGTTCTGGGTTAAGATTACATTGGAAATATTTGTACAAAAGGCCGCTATCACAGTGAATTTCCTCTTACATGTTTGCAGTCAGGCAAAAAGGTGAAGTTGGGGGAAAGCCAAAGAAAAGGAAGATGACAGACAGACAGACAGACAGACAGACAGACAGACAGACAGACAGACAGACAGACAGACAGACAGACAGACAGACAGACAGGCAGGCAGGCAGGCAGGCAGGCAGGCAGGCAGGCAGGCAGGCAGGCAGGCAGGCAGGCAGACAGACAGGCAGACAGACAGACAGACAGACAGACAGACAGACAGACAGACAGACAGACAGACAGACAGACAGACAGACAGACAGACAGACAGACAGACAGACAGACAGACAGACGTTCTTAGATGTCGGCAAGCATGTAGAAGGTAGAGTACAGTGGGGTTTTCTCAAGGTCAAACCCAGACAGGACAGTCTACTTCTCTCTGCTCAGAGGGAGAGAAGGACAAACCGAAACAGGACAGTACACCTCTCTCTGCTCAGAGGGAGAGAAGGACAAACCGAGACAGGACAGTCCACCTCTCTCTGCTCAGA
Source organism: Oncorhynchus tshawytscha (assembly GCF_018296145.1). NCBI lineage: Eukaryota > Metazoa > Chordata > Actinopteri > Salmoniformes > Salmonidae > Oncorhynchus > Oncorhynchus tshawytscha. The sequence continues at coordinate 28,458,974 of NC_056459.1, forward strand.
GGGACAGAAGGACAAACCGAGACAGGACAGTCCACCTCTCTCTGCTCAGAGGGAGAGATGGACAAACCGAGACAGGACAGCCCACCTCTCTCTGCTCAGAGGGAGAGATGGACAAACCCAGACAGGACAGTCCACCTCTCTCTGCTCAGAGGGAGAGAAGGACAAACCGAGACAGGACAGCCTACCTCTCTCTGCTCAGAGGGAGAGAAGGACAAACCGAGACAGGACAGCCCACCTCTCTCTGCTCAGAGGGAAGGAATACAGGAAGGAATGGAGGGAGGAATGGGTTGAGGTAACCCTAGCTGTCGAGGTGGCCCAAGGAGAAGGCCCAGGCCTGTTTCCAAATGGTGCCCTATTCCCTATATACTGTGGTGTGCTACTATTAACTATGTATGTGTGTCTCTGTGTGTATGTGAGCATGTGTGATCGTGTTTGATCTTGTTTGTGTGTAATTCATTAGGAACAGGCAGAGCGAGGCTCTTCACAGGGCAGACTGCTGTAATTCATTAGGAAGAGGCAGAGAGATGCTGTTCACAGGGCAGACTGCTGTAATTCATTAGGAAGAGGCAGAGCGAGGCTGTTCACAGGGCAGGCTGCTGTAATTCATTAGGAAGAGGCAGAGCGAGGCTGTTCACAGGGCAGACTGCTGTAATTCATTAAGAAGAGGCAGAGCGAGGCTGTTCACAGGGCAGACTGCTGTAATTCATTAGGAAGAGGCAGAGTGAGGCTGTTCACAGGGCAGACTGCTGTAATTCATTAGGAAGAGGCAGAGCGAGGCTGTTCACAGGGCAGACTGCTGTAATTCATTATGAAGAGGCAGAGCGATGCTGTTCACAGGGCAGACTGCTGTAATTCATTATGAAGAGGCAGAGCGAGGCTGTTCACAGGGCAGACTGCCGTAATTCATTAGGAAGAGGCAGAGCGAGGCTGTTCACAGGGCAGACTGCTGTAATTCATTAGGAAGAGGCAGAGCGAGGCTGTTCACAGGTCAGACTGCTGTAATTCATTAGGAAGAGGCAGAGCGAGGCTGTTCACAGGGCAGACTGCCGTAATTCATTAGGAAGAGGCAGAGCGAGGCTGTTCACAGGGCAGACTGCCGTAATTCATTAGGAAGAGGCAGAGCGAGGCTGTTCACAGGGCAGACTGCTGTAATTCATTAAGAAGAGGCAGAGCGAGGCTGTTCACAGGGCAGACTGCTGTAATTCATTAGGAAGAGGCAGAGTGAGGCTGTTCACAGGGCAGACTGCTGTAATTCATTAGGAAGAGGCAGAGCGAGGCTGTTCACAGGGCAGACTGCTGTAATTCATTATGAAGAGGCAGAGCGATGCTGTTCACAGGGCAGACTGCTGTAATTCATTAGGAAGAGGCAGAGCGAGGCTGTTCACAGGGCAGACTGCCGTAATTCATTAGGAAGAGGCAGAGCGAGGCTGTTCACAGGGCAGACTGCTGTAATTCATTAGGAAGAGGCAGAGCGAGGCTGTTCACAGGTCAGACTGCTGTAATTCATTAGGAAGAGGCAGAGCGAGGCTGTTCACAGGGCAGACTGCCGTAATTCATTAGGAAGAGGCAGAGCGAGGCTGTTCACAGGGCAGACTGCCGTAATTCATTAGGAAGAGGCAGAGCGATGCTGTTCACAGGGCAGACTGCCGTAATTCATTAGGAAGAGGCAGAGCGAGGCTGTTCACAGGGCAGACTGCTGTAATTCATTAGGAAGAGGCAGAGCGAGGCTGTTCACAGGGCAGACTGCTGTAATTCATTAGGAAGAGGCAGAGCGAGGCTGTTCACAGGGCAGACTGCTGTAATTCATTAGGAAGAGGCAGAGCGAGGCTGTTCACAGGGCAGACTGCTGTAATTCATTATGAAGAGGCAGAGCGATGCTGTTCACAGGGCAGACTGCTGTAATTCATTAGGAAGAGGCAGAGCGATGCTGTTCACAGGGCAGACTGCCGTAATTCTTTTGGAAGAGGCAGAGCGAGGCTGTTCACAGGGCAGACTGCTGTAATTCATTAGGAAGGGCAGAGCGAGGCTGTTCACAGGGCAGACTGCCGTAATTCATTAGGAAGAGGCAGAGCGATGCTGTTCACAGGGCAGACTGCTGTAATTCATTAGGAAGAGGCAGAGCGAGGCTGTTCACAGGGCAGACTGCTGTAATTCATTAGGAAGAGGCAGAGCGAGGCTGTTCACAGGGCAGACTGCTGTAATTCATTAGGAAGAGGCAGAGCGAGGCTATTCACAGGGCAGACTGCTGTAATTCATTATGAAGAGGCAGAGCGAGGCTGTTCACAGGGCAGACTGCTGTAATTCATTAGGAAGAGGCCGAGAGAGGCTGTTCACAGGGCAGACTGCTGTAATTCATTAGGAAGAGGCAGAGCGAGGCTGTTCACAGGGCAGACTGCTATAATTCATTAGGAAGAGGCAGAGCGAGGCTGTTTTTAATTGGGATCATATGTGTGAAGGATGAGAAGGTTTGCTCCCTGCCATGAATTCCTCATTCTCCACCGACTAATCAATAGAACAATCACCTTGCAGCGAATTCCAGTGTGTGTCAATATCTGATTAGATCAAGATGCACTGACACGCCTAGTGGATATGTTTTGATTTGTTTTGGCTGTGTGGAATTGGCAGTATGCAGTGGTCTTCTGGTTTGATATTATTAGTGGAGGAACAGCATTCCATTAACTGTTGTTTTTTTGTGTATGTGAAGTCACAGACGGAAAGACAGGAAAGACAGACACACACACACACACACACACACACACACACACACACACACACACACACACACACACACACACACACACACACACAGACCCTACACATCTACAAATTCAGTATTGAGTGAGAGTTTGACAGGATGCCTTCCATCTGTTTCTACAGGTCTGTGATGGTAGGCTGAACAATGGGTTAAATCTGTTCCTACAGGTCTGTGATGATAGGCTGAATAAGTGGTTAAATCTGTTCCTAAAGGTCGGTGATGATAGGCTGAATAAGGGGTTAAATCTGTTCCTACAGGTCTGTGACGATAGGCTGAATAAGGGGTTAGATCTGTTCCTAAAGGTCGGTGATGATAGGCTGAATAAGGGGTTAAATCTGTTCCTACAGGTCTGTGACGATAGGCTGAATAAGGGGTTAGATCTGTTCCTAAAGGTCGGTGATGATAGGCTGAATAAGGGGTTAAATCTGTTCCTACAGGTAGGTCTGTGACGATAGGCTGAATAAGGGGTTAGATCTGTTCCTAAAGGTCGGTGATGATAGGCTGAATCAGGGGTTAAATCTTAAACTCCTTTGCTAACAAAGGATTGGGTGTATATGTAGATCTCTTTCCTGCAGTCAAATGACCTCGTGTTCTCATGGGTGGAATGTTATTATTATTTTTCATAGTTTCATAATGAATATATATATATATATATTTATGTAAACGTTGAAAACCTGTGTTTCTATGTCAAAAGGTTTTGTTATATTTCTGTCTTCTGTGATGTATATAAAGTGTAATATTGGGATACAAACTCAAAATGGAATACATTTCAACTCTATATCCGACATGGTACAGGTGTCTTCTTTATTTAAGCCCATAACCATGTGTGTGAGGTGTAGACTTTTGTTTTAAAGTAGATTTGTTTAAGTCTACCACACTCTGTGTGACCCTGATTTAGACCACTGCAGTAAAAGGTTAAACAGGTTGTTGCCAAGTAGCCAAGGCAAGCAAGAATTTGTGGCCACCTCAGCAAACATCATGATTAGGCAGATTTGCCATTGAGTTCTGGGTTAAGATTACATTGGAAATATTTGTACAAAAGGCCGCTATCACAGTGAATTTCCTATTACATGTTTGCAGTCAGGCAAAAAGGTGAAGTTGGGGGAAAGCCAAAGAAAAGGAAGATGACAGACAGACAGACAGACAGACAGACAGACAGACGGACAGACGGACAGACGGACGGACGGACGGACGGACGGACGGACGGACGGACAGACGGACGGACGGACAGACGGACAGACGGACAGACGGACAGACGGACAGACGGACAGACGGACAGACGGACAGACAGACAGACACTTACAGGCATACAAAATCAGTCAGACAGAGAGACAGACATGAAATGACTGCAATGAACTGGCAATATTATCAGAAAAAGGCTGACGATTGATTTTACATTTGTATCTATAGATGATCTAACTAAGATTCCTCCTCAGATTGTTTCTCCTATCTCAGAAAGGGTGGGTCAATGGTTTCACTACAACTCAGTGGGGAAGCTCCCTTCTTGATTGGTCAATAGTAATCTATTATCTAATCAATTCTTAAAATGAGCTGTTTCGTTGACTCAAAGTGCTGTTGGATCCGGTTGTTGTCCTGTCTAACTGCCTAAAAACGAAGGTGGATATAATCTGATTTGTAGAAAATACAATTATGTTCTACGAATCGCTTATATGCAACTTAGGAACCAAGCACCTACAGAGAAATCATAGCAGGCAATGATGACAAGAAAAGAAACGCTTCGCTACCCAGTCATGACGTTTGTTCAGAGGAACTCTGTAGGCTACACTTCCCACTGAGCACAGACGTCAGTTCAACATCTAGTTTAGATTTACATTTGTTTGAGTTGACAATTAACGTTAATTCAATGCGAAATCAACCAAAAATGTCGGTCTGTCATTGGATTTAGGTAAACATTTTCATAACTCCAACAAAATAAAGTGTATTCTTAGATTGATGACTTCTTGCAAATCCAATCAGTTTGATTTGACCTCATAATTCTTGTTTTAAAAAAAACATGGAAACAACTTTGATTCAGCCATTTTTTTTTCAATTGGGTTTGTTGCTTGGACACTGATTTGAAAGGATGGATCTAAAATGGAGACAGGACTGGACAGGACTGTATGCTGTGCTCTGACCTGGACTGCTTTCCTCAGTTCACTGACAGTGATAGATAAGAAAAACAAAGGGGTGGGAGGGAGGTAGAGAATCCAAGAGGAAATGAATATGTCACAGTAACACATGGTCTCTCACAGACCTCCTTGTGTGTTTTACATTCTAGACACTTTTCCCCCTGTTCCTTCTTCCTCTCCTCCCTCTCTTCATGTCGATTGCAATATGCAAGCATAATAGTCTGGGAAATAGGATCAAGAGGTTTATGGGGGAAAATGGCTTGGGCTGGGTCTGTTCACAAATTACGGGGAGAGTGAGACAGAGAGTGAGAGAGAGAGTGAGAGAGAGTGAGAAAGAGAGTGAGAGAGAGTGAGTGAGAGAGAGTGAGAGAGAGTGAGAGAGAGTGAGTGAGAGAGAGTGTGAGAGAGAGAGAGTGAGAGAGAGAGAGAGAGAGAGAGGGAGAGGGAGAGAGAGAGAGAGAGAGAGAGAGAGAGAGAGAGAGAGAGAGAGAGAGAGAGAGAGAGAGAGAGAGAGAGAGAGAGATTGGGCTACAGTAACATGAGCTTCAGGAAACTAACAGAGATAGATATAATTGAGCCGTAGAGTGGAACTGGGAAGACAGACAGACAGACAGACAGACAGACAGACAGACAGACAGACAGACAGACAGACAGACAGACAGACAGACAGACAGACAGACAGACAGACAGACAGACAGACAGACAGACAGACAGACAGACAGACAGACAGACAGACAGACAGACAGACAGACGTAGTTTGTCAGCAAGAGAAAGCCCACAGTAGTTTGGAAAAGAGAACTTGAGATCCATAGTTAGAGGAGCAGTGAGTGCCCTGGAATGAAGGAACATCCTGTTTTCCTGGGGTTTTCCTAAGGTTCCACACACACACCAGGCCACCCCTAACCCCGTATCCTATCTCTGTACTCTTTCCATTGTAGGGTGCAATTGTCCGACCAGCTGTTTATAAACTGTGACACCTATCATCCTTCATCCAAACACAGTAAAGATGGTAAACAGTGCTGATGAGTCTCTCTCTCTCTCTACCTCATTCCTCTTTCTCTCTCTCTCTCTCTCTCTCTCTCTCTCTCTCTCTACCTCCCTCATTCCTCTTTCTCTCTCTCTCTCTCTCTCTCTCTCTCTCTCTCTCTCTCTCTCTCTCTCTCTCTACCTCCCTCATTCCTCTTTCTCTCTCTCTCTCTATCGCTCTCTCTCTCACAGACAGTCTCCTCCTCCTCCCCAACATCCTCCCCACCATCCCCTCCTCCCTCCTCCTCCCCACCATCCTCATCCTCCTTCGCCATTCTCCTCTTCCTCCCTCTCCTCTGCCTCACCATCCTCCTACCCCTCACCACTCGCCATCCTCCTTCCTCCCTTCTCCTCCTCCTCCTCCTCCCCACCATCCTCCTCCTCCCCCCCCACCATCCTCCTCCCCCTCCACCTCTTCCTCCCCAACATCCTCCCTCCTCTTCCTCCGAACCATCCTCCTTCTCCTCCTCTTTCTCCCCACCATCCTCCACTTCCTCCTCCCTTGTGTTTGAATGGTTATTGGGGGGGGGGGTTACAGTGAAGGAGGAAGAAGGTCATGCTTCTCAATGTTTTAGTCTGAAAAACGATATGTCCAAATACCTGGTACTCCAAGATCCAAGACTGACAACAAGGACAGGAGCCAAAATGCATTTGGGCCAGGATTTTCTTTCAACCCATAAGGAAACAACCTTATAATTGCTCCTTGGGGTCTTACGACAGACAGGCCACATAGCTGACAGACAGGCCACACAGCTGACAGACAGGCCACACAGCTGACAGACAGGCCACACAGCTGACAGACAGGCCACACAGCTGACAGACAGGCCACACAGCTGACAGACAGGCCACACAGCTGACAGACAGGCCACAGAGCTGACAGACAGGCCACAGAGCTGACAGACAGGCCACACAGCTCACAGACAGGCCACACAGCTGACAGACAGGCCACAGAGCTGACAGACAGGCCACACAGCTGACAGACAGGCCACACAGCTGACAGACAGGCCACACAGCTGACAGACAGGCCACACAGCTGACAGACAGGCCACACAGCTGACAGACAGGCCACACAGCTGACAGACAGGCCACACAGCCAGGCCCACCGCGCCCTCCACTTCCTTTTCCTATATGACCTCATCTTTCAGCTCCACAGTGGCTCAGCTCAAATCAAATCAAATCAAATCAAATCAAATCAGCTCTCTCACTTCCATCCGGTAGCGCCCCGACCGGATAGGTCGGACGGGAAATGTTCCAACCTTCCCAGTGTCCTGGGAAAAGGAGACTGGCTGAACATGGCTCCAATATAAAACATTTAAAAGTTTGAGGTGCAGTTATTACTATAAACATAAACTTTTCGGTGTGTGTGTGTATGTGGTTGTATGGCGTATGGCTGATTGGTCTGAGTGGTTGTATGGCGTATGGCTGATTGGTCTGAGTGGTTGTATGGCGTATGGCTGATTGGTCTGAGTGGTTGTATGGCGTATGGCTGATTGGTCTGAGTGGTTGTATGGCGTATGGCTGATTGGTCTGAGTGGTTGTATGACGTATGGCTGATTGGTCTGAGTGGTTGTATGACGTATGGCTGATTGGTCTGAGTGGTTGTATGGCGTATGGCTGATTGGTCTGAGTGGTTGTATGACGTATGGCTGATTGGTCTGAGTGGTTGTATGGCGTATGGCTGATTGGTCTGAGTGGTTGTATGGCGTATGGCTGATTGGTCTGAGTGGTTGTATGACGTATGGCTGATTGGTCTGAGTGGTTGTATGACGTATGGCTGATTGGTCTGAGTGGTTGTATGACGTATGGCTGATTGGTCTGAGTGGTTGTATGACGTATGGCTGATTGGTCTGAGTGGTTGTATGGCGTATGGCTGATTGGTCTGAGTGGTTGTATGACGTATGGCTGATTGGTCTGAGTGGTTGTATGGCGTATGGCTGATTGGTCTGAGTGGTTGTATGACGTATGGCTGATTGGTCTGAGTGGTTGTATGGCGTATGGCTGATTGGTCTGAGTGGTTGTATGACGTATGGCTGATTGGTCTGAGTGGTTGTATGGCGTATGGCTGATTGGTCTGAGTGGTTGTATGACGTGGTGAGGGGGGGCTGAGACATTGATTGATGGGGTCTTGTTATAATTCTCCCTGTGTTCGGAACATGTTCGGTCACCGGTATTATTCTGTGTCGTTTTTTTCTTACCACAAAGCCATTCTCAGTTAGAGGTGAAAAGGTGCCCATTGACATGCATGTTTTACGAGCGCTTGTGTTATTGCTAATAAGGTTACCTCTGGAAAAACAAATACACAGTGACACAGCACTCCATCACCTAGGCAAGGCCAGAACACGATGTCACCACTACCCAGACTCCCCAGGGGGCCTAGTGGCCACCCCACCCGGGTGAAAGAGTGATGTATCAAAGGTAGCTGTTGTGTTCCAACACGCGCACGCGTGTGTGTGTGTGTGTGTGTGTGAGGCAGCTTGTGACAGGGGAGTTGAAGAGTGACATGTATTTGGGACCTCGACATATTATAAACCAGCACCGGACCACCTTACACAAGGGCAAGGTGTGGATTGGGGTTCTGTGGCTGAACAGTCCAGCCTTTGAGTCCCTGACTGGGGGACCCTCCCGTCCAGAGGAGGTGCACGAGGGTGGAGGCATCACACAGAGGAGGGTGACTCCCTCTGGGCCTCAGGTGTTAATCCATCACCTTGCCTGCCTGGAGGTGCTCATTGTAAAGGTAAATTCCTCCATGTTTTTCAAAGAAGGTTATAAGGTAACACTTTACAACAAGATTCAATTTGAAAAGGGTAAAGAGATTATAATTACGTTATTAACGGTTATTTAGTCATTTGTAAATTACTTAATTAATTCATTAATAAACTGTTATATCATATTTGTCACGACTCCGACCGAAGGACACTCCCCTTCCCGTTCGGGTGGCGCTCGGCAGTCGTCGTCGCCGGCCTACTAGCTGCTACTGATTATTTCCTCCCCCTCCTTATGTGTTGATTGTGTGCACCTGTTTTGAGTTAGGTAGTAGGCTTTATTAGTCAGCCGGCCCGCAGGGTTCCTTGCGCGGGATTAATTATTGTGATCGTCTGTTTGGTGTACTTGTGTGCACGTCTATGGGTTTTGTGTTTTCCCATTTTGTGGGTTTTCCCTGGACAGTTTAAGTCCCCCTGTTTGGGGCATTTGTTTGTTCAGTACGCCCTGTGTTTTTGTGAGGGTTGGCTTATGTTCAGCGTTTCTCAGTGCATTAAAATAGCACTCCCTTGAACTCTCTGCTTCCTGCGCCTGACTCCTCACCCACTACACTCAGACCGTTGCAACATTGGTCAATATATTGCAATAACTGGTCAGTGTTTGCAAATAGTTAGCCAATATTTACCTCCAGTTATGAACCATTAATTGTATAAATGCACTTACAAAGCTTATAATGCAATCTTGCAATCTTATTTTCAATAGTTGCACAGTTGAACAATATTTATTTTCTCACTTTTGGGTGTGATGCATTCTTGCATGGTTTTCATGATGTGTTTTGACTAACCATTGAAACCCTGATGCCCTGGCCAAATGTACATCCAGGACATTATTCAATTATTATTACCCTTTACCAACTACCAGATTATAATAACACACATTTACCACTTCTCTGTGATAGTCCAAGTATGGTGAACGCTCTGGTGTGAAATGGTAACCGCAATCATTTTGGTTGGTGAAACAGTGGAGGAGGTGGCCTCTCACAACGTTTAATGTGTTGGTCTTCATACCCACCATTCATTGACTGAACATGTTTAACAAAGTGTGGAATCTTCTCTCACACTGTATGTATTGATGAGTACTGCCTATAAGTGTGTCTAAGCGCTGAGTGAACTCATCTATAAATTATTTACCCACATGTCAGCAGCATACAACCCTGCATCCCACTGCTGGCCTGCCTCTATAAGTAAGTATGTCTAACATAATTGTGTGTTAAATCAGCAAGCAGAATATCTATATTCAAAAATACGTTTCATCTAATGATAGCTAGCTGGCTAGCTAACTTTTCCTAGCTAGCTAGGTAAAACAGAGGTGCTAGCTAACCTTTCCTAGCTAGCTAGGTAAAACAGAGGTGCTAGCTAACGTTAGCTAGCTACTTAGCTAGCTGAGCGGAATGCTAAATCATCCAGCAGGAGGATCCTTTACCCTGGACCTACAGTATCTACCACTCTCTTCACTGCTTCTATAGCCCCATGGGTAACCCCATGTCAACGATTAGGTGAATGGATAAGGCGGAGTCAAGAGCAGGACACAGGTATGAGTAATAATCAGAGAATTTACCCAAAAATTAAGCAATGTTCCTACAAGGAAAAACACAAATATCCAGAGCACAAAATAACGAAACCACATGACAACGACAATCACGCACAAAACAGAAGGGGAAACCAGAGGGTTAAATAAGGAACATTGATTATGGAATGGAAACCAGGTGTGTATAATGAAGACAAAAACTAAACGAAAATGAAACATGGATCGGTGTTGACTAGAAAGCCGGTGACCGCCGAACGCCGCCGCCTGAACAAGGAGAGGGACCAACTTCCATGGAAGTCGTGACACCCCATAGCTAACACACACAACTTTCTCCACCGGTACTACACATTCCTTCGTCTCATACCCTCCTGCACACTTCTCACACCTAGGAATCTCCCTCCTGCACACTTCTCACACCTAGGAATCTCCCTCCTGCACACTTCTCACACCTAGGAATCTCCCTCCTGCACACTTCTCACACGTAGGAATCTCCCTCCTGCACACTTCTCACACCTAGGAATCTCCCTCCTGCACACTTCTCACACCTAGGAATCTCCCTCCTACACACTGCTTCAACATGACTGTAAGCTTGGCACCTAAAACACTGTTAGTACTTTCGTAACAAAAGCTCTCACGGGATAGCTGACACATCCTAACTTGATCTTGTCTGGCAATGACTCTGCATCAAAACTCAAAAGGACAGACAATGTTTTCTACGTTTCACAACGCTCTCCATCGGATCTGTGTCGCACCAAATGGCGGGCGTCTCAGACACCGGAGATCTTCATGGTCCTGAGCGCACCAACCCTCTGGACGGAAGAAACAAAATAATCATCATAATTCCACTTCAAGTTACTTTTACCAACTCTTACAGTCCCCCAACCTCTTGTCCACTCAACTTTCCAACACATATGGATCAGCCAGAATGCAAGGATCCATTCTCTCCACAAATCTCACTCCCATTGTGCCAGAATCCTCCTTATCATCACCAGACAACGCTCAAACTTGGCAGTCCTCACTGCAGGTACTTCATCCTCACTCATCTATGAACTACTGGAGCATCTTTTTGCACTTGACGCCAACCTTTCATCACCCATCTCCTTCTCTGCAGTCTTCAATGCACCTGCCACCGCAGATAATTAATCCTCACTCTCGTTACGTTCAATTTCCTTCTATCGCTCTCTCAAAAGTTCCATGTGATTTTATATTCCATATTCACTCAAAACATGTTCCGCCATCTTTTTTTCTTTCATCCGATCTTCCAGAAGCCTTGTGCAATCCCACACTCCATATTTACTCATAACACAGTATGTTCCAATTTCCTCTTTCTTTCCAGTCATCTCTTCTGTCTGGCCTTTGCACACTTCTCATAGCCACGTCCATCCTGATTCTTCACAAAGCACTGTCACATGATGTCACGTGTCATCACAACATTGTGGACTGGTTCCAGGTTGTCGTTATTTCAATCGCATTTCACAGATGGGCAGAGTTCACAAAGTAGTGGGAATGTTTCAGAAACCAGCGAACCACACCCATAATATGTCTTGAGATCTTATGATGAAGCCTTCATTCCTGGAAAAAAAATAAGTATACCAATGCATCATCAGGGTTTCAAACGTGGGGCATCATTTGAGTTGATCATTGGTCTGAAAACCAACCATTTCTGTTCCTGGGACAGAGCAACAATACATCACACCCAAAAGTTAGAAAAATAACTATAATTTAACTGTACAACCATTGTAAACGAGGTTGCATGATGATAAATAGTTAAAGGTTTCAATATTATACGCTTTTGTTTGTGCCTTTATAAATGGTTAATAGCTGGAGGTAAATAGTGGCTCACTATTTGGCAAGCACTTACTGGCTATTGGGTTATTAGATTCAAGAAATCCAGCATTGGCCAGGGTGGATCTATTTACTGTAAAATATATATATATATATTCCCATGAAATAAGTTATTCATCAAATGTATCAATTTGTTGCAGATATTTGAATTTGCTTGAGTGCGTGTGTAAATAGTCCCTGGTGATTTGGTCTGGATTCATGTTAGGTCCCGATCTTGTCTTGGGAACACATCTGGAATCAAATCCAGGTCATTGGCTTTTATGTCCACCATGGTTCTCCCTGATGCCTGCTGGAAAACAGACACTATGATTACATATCAGACACAGACAGATAGATACTTCTCTAGTCTCTTTGCATACTTGATGCAGATACTAGGCCCTTCCAGCCCTGCATGCTTCAGAATTTCCCATGCCAATAGCCCTTGAATTGAATTGAGACAGAGAGAGAGAAGGCCAGGGAGAGAGAAGGCGAGGGAGAGAGAAGGAGAAGGAGAGAGAGAGAAGGAGAGAAAGAGAGAGAGAGAGACAGAGAGAGAGACAGAGAGACAGACCAAGACAGAGCGACAGGGAGAGACAGAGAAAATTATAAGGTAACAGTCTCGTAGGTTATTAGCCATACTGAAACCGTATCATTGTCTTCTCTCTGGCCAATGAAGCCCAGATGTGTTTGTGTGAGTGACGACAGTCGGAGGACCAGACACCATGACCCTTGGCACGAGAGACCTGGCCACCATCCAACTATACGCCAAGCAGGCTTGGGCTGTCACCTGATCCATGGAACCAGGGCTGCTGTTCTTATGTCCGTCTGTCAATCAGTCTCTCTGTCTTAATCTTTATTTTCGTCACTTTCCCTCACTGTCTCTCACTGTCTCTCACTGTCTCTCTCTCTCTCTCTTGCTGTCCTTTATCTATCTCTCTCCATTCAATTCAAGGGGCTTTATTGGCATGGGAAACATGTGTTAACATTGCCAAAGCAAGTGAGGTATATAATATACAAAAGTGACATAAACAATAAAAATTAACAGTAAACATCTCTGTCTCTCTTTGCCTCTCTTTCTCTTTCTCTCTCTCGCTTTCCCTCACTCTCTCTCTCTCTCTTGCTGTCCTTCACCATCTCTTTCTGTCTCTTTCTCTGTCTTTCTCTCTCTCTCTCTCTTTCTATCTCTTTTCCTCTATCTGTCTCTCTCTCTTTCCCTCACCATCTCTCTCTCTCTTTCTATCTCTTTCCCTCTCTCTGTCTCTCCCTCACCATCTCTCTCTCTCCCTCTCTCTCGCTTTCCCTGACCATCTCTCTCTCTGTCTCTCTCTCTCTTTCCCTCACCAGCACTCTCTCTCTCTGTGTCTCTCCATCTCTCTCTCCCTCCCTCCTTCCTCAGTCCAGTGCCATTGTTGAAGTAGCAGCAGGCCCTACCAGGCAGGTTCATAGGAAAAAGGTCCAGTGCTTTATGAAGTCGGTGGCGAGAGCTTGTTATTTATCCACATGCATAAAACAGTCACACATATACATGTGCGTACACACGCAGGGGAATACGCCTACACGAGTTTCCATGCCAAAGCCATAGAGGAACACACGCACACAAACACACAAACACACGCATACAAACACACACACACAAACACAAACACTTATGCACACACACACTCCTTCCTACATACAGAGCCATAAAAATGTAGCAGGTTTTCAGAACAATGTTCACCTTAGGGTGAGGGTTAACAGGGTTAGGGTTAACAGGGTTAGGGTTAACAGGGTTAACAGGGTTAGGGTTAACAGGGTTAGGGTTAACAGGGTGAGGGTTAACAGGGTTAACAGGGTTAGGGTTAACAGGTTTAGGGTTAACAGGGTTATGGTTAACAGGGTTAGGGTTAACAGGGTTAGGGTTAACAGGGTTAGGGTTAACAGGGTTAGGGTTAACAGGGTGAGGGTTAACAGGGTTAGGGTTAACAGGGTTAGGGTTAACAGGGTTAGGGTTAACAGGGTGAGGGTTAACAGGGTTAGGGTTAACAGGGTTAACAGGGTTAGGGTTAACAGGGTTAGGGTTAACAGGGTTAACAGGGTTAGGGTTAACAGGGTTAGGGTTAACAGGGTTAGGGTTAACAGGGTTAACAGGGTTAGGGTTAACAGGGTTAACAGGGTTAGGGTTAAGAGGGTTAACAGGGTTAGGGTTAACAGGGTTAACAGGGTTAGGGTTAACAGGGTTAGGGTTAACAGGGTTAACAGGGTTAGGGTTAACAGGGTTAGGGTTAACAGGGTGAGGGTTAACAGGGTTAACAGGGTTAGGGTTAACAGGTTTAGGGTTAAGAGGGTTAACAGGGTTAACAGGGTGAGGGTTAACAGGGTTAGTGTTAAGAGGGTTAACAGGGTAAACAGGGTTAGGGTTAACAGGTTTAGTGTTAACAGGGTTAACAGGGTTAGGGTTAACAGGGTTAGGGTTAACAGGGTTAGGGTTAAGAGGGTTAACAGGGTTAGTGTTAATAGGGTTAGTGTTAAGAGGGTTAACAGGGTTAGGGTTAACAGGGCTAGTGTTAACAGGGTTAACAGGGTTAGGGTTAACAGGGTGAGGGTTAACAGGGTTAGGGTTAACAGGGTTAGGGTTAACAGGGTTAGTGTTAACAGGGTTAGGGTTAAGAGGGTTAACAGGGTTAGTGTTAAGAGGGTTAACAGGGTTAGGGTTAACAGGGTTAACAGGGTTAGGGTTAACAGGGTTAGTGTTAAGAGGGTTAACAGGGTTAGTGTTAACAGGGTTAGGGTTAACAGGGTTAACAGGGTTAGGGTTAACAGGGTTAGGGTTAAGAGGGTTAACAGGGTTAGTGTTAACAGGGTTAGGGTTAACAGGGTTAACAGGGTTAGGGTTAACAGGGTTAGGGTTAAGAGGGTTAACAGGGTTAGGGTTAACAGGGTTAACAGGGTTAGGGTTAACAGGGTTAACAGGGTTAGTGTTAACAGGGTTAGTGTTAAGAGGGTTAACAGGGTTAGTGTTAACAGGGTTAGTGTTAACAGGGTTAACAGGGTTAGGGTTAACAGGGTTAGTGTTAAGAGGGTTAGTGTTAAGAGGGTTAACAGGGTTAGTGTTAAGAGGGTTAACAGGGTTAGGGTTAACAGGGTTAGGGTTAACAGGGTTAGTGTTAAGAGGGTTAACAGCGTGAGGGTTAACAGGGTTAGGGTTAACAGGGTTAACAGGGTTAGGGTTAACAGGGTTAGGGTTAACAGGGTTAACAGGGTTAGGGTTAACAGGGTTAACAGGGTTAGGGTTAACAGGGTTAACAGGGTTAGGGTTAACAGGGTTAGTGTTAAGAGGGTTAACAGGGTTAGGGTTAACAGGGTGAGGGTTAACAGAGTTAGTGTTAAGAGGGTTAACAGGGTTAGGGTTAACAGGGTTAGGGTTAACAGGGTTAACATGGTTAGGGTTAACAGGGTTAACAGGGTTAGTGTTAAGAGGGTTAACAGGGTTAGGGTTAACAGGGTTAACAGGGTTAACATGTTTAACAGGGTTAACAGGGTTAACAGGGTTAGTGTTAATAGGGTTAACAGGGTTAACATGTTTAACAGGGTTAACAGGGTTAGTGTTAATAGGGTTAACAGGGTTTGTGTTAACAGGGTTAACAGGGTTAACAGGGTTAGTGTTAATAGGGTTAACAGGGTTAACAGGTTTAACAGGGTTAACAGGGTTAGTGTTAATAGGGTTAACAGGGTTAACATGGTTAGGGTTTACAGGGTTAACAGGGTTAGGGTTTACAGGGTTAGGGTTAACAGGGTTAGGGTTTACAGGGTTAGTGTTAATAGGGTTAACAGGGTTAGTGTTAATAGGGTTAACAGGGTTAGGGTTAACAGGGTTAACAGGGTTAGTGTTAATCATCCATATAAAAGATCATTTGACACAGTCCCTCAGTATTCAACCATATAAACAGATCAGTTGACACAGTCCCTCAGTATTCAACCATATAAACAGATCAGTTGACACAGTCCCTCAGTAATCCCATCCATATAAACAGATCAGTTGACACAGTCCCTCAGTAATCCCATCCATATAAACAGATCAGTTGACACAGTCCCTCAGTAATCCCGTCCATATAAACAGATCAGTTGACACAGTCCCTCTGTAATCCCGTCCATATAAACAGATCAGTTGACACAGTCCCTCAGATCAGGTAACACCTCTGATCTGTCTTAATGCAGCTGTAGTAGGGACCTCCTTTCATATGTGGAGAGAAATTACTGTGATACAGGGCCTCTCTCTAACTGTAACGTTGACGCAGGGAGTCAGGAAGCAGGTGCAGTTAGTGAGTTTTAATAATAATGAACGTAGAATGATACAAAACAAAAGTAGCATCTGGACATGAACACAGAACTGCCTGACGAGGGATGCTAGGGAGTGCTGGATAAAGGGGAAGTAATCAGAGTATTGATTGAGTCCAGGTGCGTTTAATGATGCAGCGCACGTGTGCCTAATGAGGGTTGCCAAGGGGTGTGTAAAAATGGGCTGCTAGGACCGGTGGTTAGAGAGGGGGAGTGGGAATAGACGTGACACTAACCCACAGTACCCTGGGGTAGAGCCCATCTACACACTCACATACACACGCATGCACACACACACTCACACACATGCACGCACACACACACGCACGTACACACACACATGCACGCACACACACACTCACAAAAGAGCGATTGAGGCATCTATGTCTCCAGTCACACATGTCTACCACATTCAGCATTGTTCAAATCCTCATCTCACCCGTTATATCCCTGTTTCCCTCCATTCTCCATCCGGACAGTTCAGGGTGTTTTATATGGAAAGTTACACTCACAGATGTAGGCTGTGTCCCAATTCCCACCCTATTCCTGACATAGTGCGCTACTTTTATGGGCTCTGTTCAAAAGTTGTGCACTTTCATAGAGTCTGGTTAAAAGTAGGGCATAGTAGCCTCACAAACGGCGCAGTGGCCTAAGGCACTGCACTGCAGTGCTATCTGTGCCACTAGAGATCCTGGTTCGAGTCCAGGCTCTGTCACAGCTGGCCGCGACCAGGAGACCCATGGGGCGGCACACAACCGGGAGACCCATGGGGCGTCGTCCGGGTTAGGGGAGGGATTGGCCGGCAGGGATGTTCTTGTCCCATGGCGCTCTAGCGACTCCTGTGCGGCTGACGCGGTTGCCAGCTGTAAGGTGTTTCCTCCGGCACATTGGTGTATCTGGCTTCCGGGTTAAACGGGCACTGTGTCAGGAGGCTGGGTCGTGTATCGGAGGACGCACGGATCTCGACCTTCGCCTCTCCTGAGTCCCGTATCTGAGTTGCAGTGATGGGACAAGCCTGTAGTGGAAATAGGGTATAGGGTATGATTTGGGATGCAAACATACTGACAGTCTCTAAAATACTAATAGTGTCTCCTTCAACCATACTGACATTCTCTAAAATAATAATAGTGTCTCCTTCAACCATACTGACAGTCTCTAAAATACAAATAGTGTCTCCTTCAACCATACTGACAGTCTCTAAAATACAAATAGTGTCTCCTTCAACCATACTGACAGTCTCTAAAATACTAGTAGTGTCTCCTTCAACCATACTGACTGTCTCTAAAATATGAATAGTGTCTCCTTCAACCATACTGACAGTCTCTAAAATACAAATAGTGTCTCCTTCAACCATACTGACTGTCTCTAAAATACTAGTAGTGTCTCCTTCAACCATGCTGACAGTCTCTAAAATACAAATAGTGTCTCCTTCAACCATACTGACAGTCTCTAAAATACAAATAGTGTCTCCTTCAACCATACTGACAGTCTCTAAAATACCAGTAGTGTCTCCTTCAACCATACTGACTGTCTCTAAAATACTAATAGTGTCTCCTTCAACCATACTGACTGTCTCTAAAATACTAATAGTGTCTCCTTCAACCATACTGACTGTCTCTAAAATACTAATAGTGTCTCCTTCAACCATACTGACAGTCTCTAAAATACAAATAGTGTCTCTTTCAACCATACTGACAGTCTCTAAAATACTAGTAGTGTCTCCTTCAACCATACTGACTGTCTCTAAAATACTAATAGTGTCTCCTTCAACCATACTGACTGTCTCTAAAATACTAATAGTGTCTCCTTCAACCATACTGACAGTCTAAGAAAAGAATAGTGTCTTCTTCAACCATACTGACAGTCTCTAAGATAATAACAGTGTCTCCTTCAATCATACTGACAGTCTCTAAAATACTAATAGTGTCTCCTTCAACCATACTGACAGTCTCTAAGAAAATAATAGTGTCTCTTTCAACCATATTAACAGTCTCTAAAATACTAATAGTGTCTCCTTCAACCATACTGACAGTCTCTAAGAAAATAATAGTGTCTCTTTCAACCATATTAACAGTGTCTAAAATACTAATAGTGTCTCTTTCAACCATATTAACAGTCTCTAAGATAATAACAGTGCCTCTTTCAACCATACTGACAGTCTCTCTGATACCAATAGTGTCTCCTTCAGCCATACTGACAGTCTCTCTGATACCAATAGTGTCTCCTTCAACCATACTGACAGTCTCTCTGATACCAATAGTGTCTCCTTCAACCATACTGACAGTCTCTCTGATACCAATAGTGTCTCCTTCAACCATACTGACAGTCTCTCTGATACCAATAGTGTGTCCTTCAACCATACTGACAGCCTCTAAAATACTAATAGTGTCCCATTCCCATTCTCTGTCAAGTGAGAGTGAGAGTGAGAGTGAGAGAGAGAGAAGATCAAATAAAGATATAAACCAAGGCGTTATGATAGAATGGGTCAAACCTGTATCATTATAGTCATGGTCATCAAAAGGAAACCTTTCACCAGAGACTCTGGGTTCGAGCCCAGGCTCTGTCGCAGTCGGCCGCGACCGGGAGGCCCATGGGGCGGCGTACAATTGGCGTAGCGTCGCCCGGGTTAGGGAGGGTTTGGCCTGTAGGGATATCCTTGTCTCATCGCGCACTAGCGACTCCTGTGGCGGGCCGGGCGCAGTGCACGCTGACCAGGACGCCAGGTGCACTGTGTTTCCTCCGACACATTGGTGCGGCTGGCTTCCGGGTTGGACGCGCGCTGTGTTAAGAAGCAGTGCGGCTTGGTTGGGTTGTGTTTCGGAGGACGCATGGCTCTCGACCTTCGCCTCTCCCGAGTCCGTGCGAGAGTTGTAGCGATGAGACAAGACAGTAACTACCAGCAATTGGATACCAGGAAATTGGGGAGAAAAAATACTACTAATAAAAAAGAGGAAAGAGGAGGAACAACAGATCAGGGGATATTGGAACCAAAGGGACGGCAGCTTAGCAGTGAGCATCCAAACAGCTGGGAAGAAAGAGAAAGAGGAGGAACAACAGATCAGGGGGATATTGGAACCAGAGGGACGGCAGCTTAGCAGTGAGCATCCAAACAGCTGGGAAGAAAGAGAAAGAGGAGGAACAACAGATCAGGGGGATATTGGAACCAGAGGGACGGCAGCTTAGCAGTGAGCATCCAAACAGCTGGGAAGAAAGAGAAAGAGGAGGAACAACAGATCAGGGGGATATTGGAACCAGAGGGACGGCAGCTTAGCAGTGAGCATCCAAACAGCTGGGAAGAAAGAGGAAACAACAGATCAGGGGGAACAGACAGATGAGCATCCAAACAGCTGGGAAGAAAGAGAAAGAGGAGGAACAACAGATCAGGGGGATATTGGAACCAGAGGGACGGCAGCTTAGCAGTGAGCATCCAAACAGCTGGGAAGAAAGAGAAAGAGGAGGAACAACAGATCAGGGGGATATTGGAACCAGAGGGACGGCAGCTTAGCAGTGAGCATCCAAACAGCTGGGAAGAAAGAGAAAGAGGAGGAACAACAGATCAGGGGATATTGGAACCAGAGGGACGGCAGCTTAGCAGTGAGCATCCAAACAGCTGGGAAGAAAGAGAAAGAGGAGGAACAACAGATCAGGGGGATATTGGAACCAGAGGGACGGCAGCTTAGCAGTGAGCATCCAAACAGCTGGGAAGAAAGAGGAAAGAGGAGGAACAACAGATCAGGGGGATATTGGAACCAGAGGGACGGCAGCTTAGCAGTGAGCATCCAAACAGCTGGGAAGAAAGAGGAAAGAGGAGGAACAACAGATCAGGGGGATATTGGAACCAGAGGGACGGCAGCTTAGCAGTGAGCATCCAAACAGCTGGGAAGAAAGAGAAAGAGGAGAAATATAAACAATGTATCAGACAGGTTGGCCTCTCGGCAGCTGTAGTCAAACCATGGATACATCCCGGAGATCACTCCTTATCTTACCTCTCACGCATACTAGATACAGTTTGATATATGATAACTTGGGGATATTTGTCTTTATTCACATATGAACACAAAATGGCAGCGTTTCAAATGTCACCCCATCATATAATTAGATATTAGTACATATTACACATGTATAATTGAATACCATCTCTGTGAAACCTGAATAATATCATTTTGGAAGCACACAATCACCTTCAAACACTGAACAATATTGAGTTGTTCCTAATCATGTGACCTCACCAGGGCAAACTCAGGACCCTACATTAGGTCCATCAGACATGGGTTTGGAGAAGGTCTCTATCAGGCTGTGGCCAACACTGAGGTTAACATAATGTGGGTTTTTTTAATGGAGAATCATGGCTGCTGTCTATCATCCGTCAACAGGTGACTCCCGTTGTGAAACCATTGGCACAATTGGTAATTTTCCAGACACAAAATCTCTGTCTGGCTTACTGGTCTTAGCCTTAGTCACCAAAGCAAGGTTGTACTTGGCCAGGATGTGGGTGATGATTCATCTCCTGAAAGGCCTTGCAGGTGGATCATACAGTAGCAGATGTCTGTTGTTATTTCAACACAGCCTCAGACCTTCCAATAAGCAACGCTTGTTCATAACATATGAATAAGTATCTATGACACCGCCAACTGGACAACATTCTCAGCAATGACTTCATTCTCACAGACAATTCTAGATCTGTAGACTTCATGTCATCTTGTAAGGTGTGAATTCTGCCCCACATGGTTTAGATGAGGAACTCTCACTGTTCACTAGCACAGCTCTGCAGGACGTACATATGCAAAGAAAGCCGTGAAGATGAGACGATGATGTTAAATCATGTTACCTATATACAGTGACAGACTGGGACCAGAAATCAGCCTACACATTTCTATGTTTCCCCTTGAGGCCTCGTTAGTAGACAAATAATGATCATTTTGTGCAAAGCCCCCAATTTAGACCGGTACACTGGGCTAAAGATGAATCAGGCCCATCTGGCATTTGCCCGACTGCCGTATGGCCAATCCGTTTCTGCCTATGTACTCCAACACACCTGCATCCCTTTCCAAGTGGACTGTATTTATCTCCTAAAATCAGAAGATGGTATCAGACATGCCTCTTCCTTCCACTTCCCTGCCAACTGCCTGAGATTCCTGGTCTGGGATTCCTTATTACTGGAAACAAGCTGTTCACTGTCTTAGTGCATAATCTCCTTCCCAGAAACACACGAAGCGTCATCCGGAAAAATGTCCATACGCCTATCATCTTCCACCTCTCTCCACTGTCCAGACACGAGACAGGCTCAAGAAAAGTCCAGAAAACCCGGGATGCTCCCAGCCTTACCTCACCTGAGAGAATGAGAGAACACTTCTCACCATGGAAGGATCTGCAGCGTTCCCAGAGCATGTCTGATATTCACGGTTTTCTGATATCCCCAAAGGTGGGGTTTTTAGAATGTTTCTCCATCTCTCATTTTGTCCATTTCTCATTTTGTCCATTTCTCATTTTGTCCATCTCTCATTTTGTCCATTTCTCATTTTGTCCATCTCTCATTTTGTCCATCTCTCATTTTGTCCATCTCTCATTTTGTCCATCTCTCATTTTGTCCATCTCTCATTTTGTCCATCTCTCATTTTGTCCATCTCTCATTTGACTCCCCTCATTCTTTGGCAAGGCTTGAAAGAAAAAGACCAAATAAAACAGTAAGATAGACAGGGTAGAATAGATCCAGAATAGAGGGGTGGATGGAGGGCCGGCTCCAGACAGATAAGTGGTCACTTAGGGCCCCATATACACACATACAGTACATTCAGAAAGTATTCAGACCCCTTGACTTTTTCCACATTTTGTTACGTTACAGTCTTATTCTAAAATGGATTAAATAGATTTTTCAATATACACAAAATACCCCATAATGACAACGTAAAAACAGGTTTTTAGAAATGTTTGCTAATTTATGAAAAACAAAAAACAGCAATATCACATTTTCATAAGTATTCAGACCCTTTCCTCAGTACTTTGTTGAAGCACCTTTGGCAGTGATTACAACCTTGAGTCATCTTTGGTATGACGCTAAAAGCTTGGCACACCTGTATTTGGGGAGTTTCTCCCATTCTTCTCTGCAGATCCTCTCAAGCTCTGTCAGTTTGGATGGGGAGTGTCGCTGCACAGCTATTTTCAGGTGTCTCCAGAGATGTTCGATCAAGTTCAAGTCCGGGATCTGGTTGGGCCACTCAAGAAAATTCAGAGACTTGTCCCGAAGCCACTCCTGCGTTGTCTTGGCTGTGTGCTTAGGGTTGTTGTCCTGTTGGAAGGTGAACCTTCGCCCCAGTCTGAGGTCCTGAATGCTCTGGAGCAGGTTTTCATCAAGGATCTCTCTGTACTTTTCTCCGTTCATCTTTCCCTTGATACTGACTAGTGTCCCAGTCCATGTTGCTGAAAAATATTTCCACAGCACGATGCTGCCACAACCATGCTTCACCATTGGGATGGTGCCAGGTTTCCTCCAGACGTGATGCTTGGCATTCAGGCCAAAGAGTTCAATCTTGGTTTCATCAGACCAGAGAATCTTGTTTCTCATGATCTGAGAGTCCTTTAGGTGCCTTTTGACAAACTCCAAGTGGGCCTTCATGTTCCTTTTACTGAGGAGTGGCTTGCGTCTGGCCAATCTACCACAAGGGCCTGATTGGTGGAGTGCTGCAGAGATGGTTGTCCTTCTGGAAAGTTCTCCCACCTCCATAGAGGAACTCTGGAGCTCTATCAGAGTGACAATCGGGTTCTTTGTCACCTCCCTGACCAAGGCCCTTCTCCCCCAATTGCTCAGTTTGGATGGGCAGCCAGCTGTAGGAAGAGTCTTGGTGGTTGCAAACTTCTTCCATTTAAGAATGATGGAGGCCACTGTGGTCTTGTAGACCTTCAATGCTGCACACATGTTTTGGTACCCTTCCCCAGATCTGTGTCTCGACACAATCCTGTCTCAGAGTTCTACGGACAATTCCTTCAGCTTGGTTTTTGCTCCCACAGCCAACTGTGAGACCTTATATAGACAGGTGTGTGCCTTTCCAAATCATGTCCAATCAATTTGATTTACCACAGGTGGACTCCAATCAAGTTGTAGAAACATCTCAAGGATGATCATTGGAAACAGCATGCACCTGAGCTCAATTTAAAGTCTCATAGCAAAGTGTCTGAATACTTATGTAACTAAGGTATTTTTTTATTTTATTTTATTTTTAAAAATTCTAAAAACCTGTTTTCGCTTTGTCATTATGGGGTATTGTGTGTAGATTGATGAGGAAAAAATATAATGTAATACATTTTAGAAAAAGACGAAATGTGAAAAATGGAAGAGGTCTGAATACTTTCCAAATGTAATGTGTATATATATATATAAAATTATTATTATTATTATTTTATCATTTTTTTAGGAACTCAGTCGGGGTCTCAACTTACTGTTGAGAGTTAGAATAGTAGAATACACAAAGTACAAGTTCGTAATGTGGCTGTGCATCAGCAAGATTTCTCTTGTTATGTCAGTCACTGACAGTGACTCAATTAGCCATGTCAGCGAGCAATGTTTAGATTGGTAAATTAGTCTAGCCAGCTATCTAACAGTAGCGATGTGTGGGCAAAATCACTGGGAAGACAGAAAAGTTATACTACAACCTATGTGTTGTGATCATCGTGTTGTTTGCTCTACAACCTGTTAGTTCATATGCCTTGACACCGTGATAAATAGGCCTAAAGGCCGAGACAATAAGACGACACAGTGGCAGAATAAACTCAACCACACCTTTGTTTCATCACAAAACAGAATGTCTGTAACAAACAGCTACATGACCAACAGCATGGTAAACCAAGGGAACACTTCCGACATTTTCAGACTATTAAACAACCATTGATTTATAATCACGGAAAGTTACCGCAAAGAAAACAGGAGCTGCCTCCACCATTCCAGCACCATTTCAACTTCAACATCATCAAATCACCTCTGCTTAGTCTAATACAGTGACAATTAAAAGATACCAAAAAGAATTTAGTCCAATCAACGTAAGCTGAAGAAGATGATGTCGCTGTCCATGGTACTGATGTGTGTGTGTGTGTGAGTGTGAGTGTGAGTGTGAGTGTGTGTGTGTGAGTGTGTGTGTGTGTGTGTGTGTGTGTGTGTGTGTGTGTGTGTGTGTGTGTGAGTGTGAGTGTGTGTGTGTGTGTGTGAGTGTGTGTGTGTGTGTGTGTGTGAGTGTGTGTGTGTGTGTGTGTGTGTGTGTGTGTGTGTGTGTGTGAGTGTGTGTGTGTGTGTGAGTGTGTGTGTGTGTGTGTGTGTGTGTGTGTGTGAGTGTGAGTGTGTGTGTGTGTGTGTGAGTGTGTGTGTGTGTGTGAGTGTGAGTGTGAGTGTGTGTGTGTGTGTGTGTGTGTGTGTGTGTGAGTGTGAGTGTGAGTGTGTGTGTGTGTGTGTGTGAGTGTGAGTGTGTGTGTGTGTGTGTGAGTGTGTGTGTGTGTGTGTGTGTGTGTGTGTGTGTGTGTGTGTGTGTGTGTGTGTGTGTGTGACAGTGCAAGTAGAAGAAACGTGTTGACTCACCATACTTGTAAAGAAACACCAATGTCATCGTCCTCATGTTTACATAACACTCTGTCATACAGTACGTGCTATTAGTATTTGTTGTCCTTGGCTAACTGGCTAAATTGCTTGCTCGCTAGCCTAACTTCCTTTCATGGGCAACAATGCGCCAGGCCAGCTAGTTAATATTAGCCTATTACATCTAGCTACTTTTTGAACTTCCATCCTCTCAGGCCAGGGGCACAATATATAAATCTATGGCTGGATCAGAATAGCCAGTATGAAGAATTATGTAAAACCACAAGTCCAAATCCCTATATCCACGCATGGCTGATTGAGGACAGGGAAGATTTTAGCTAGCTAGCTTGCCACCGAAGGACAATGACACACTGAGAAGCATTTTTTTCTGTAAATGACATTCAGCTTTGATGTGATTGGTGTGAAGCCAAATCCAAACTGGCTTCCCTTGACACTTTTTTTTGGTGCGCCAGGACCAATCACAGTTTAGCTCAACGCTGATTGGGTATTATTTTATACTTTTGTGTAGAATCTCGCATAGGACCCTCAAAAGGCTAGAGCCAGCCCTGGGTGAATGGACAGGTGATGGAAGAAGGATGGGGTATTCAATAAGAGTATAGGCCATCTCAGGGCCATCCATGCACTAGCTAAACCTTCTCTGTCACAGACTGTTATTCTCCATTTGTCTCCCATAAAGACCCTATGGAGGTGTTTAGCTGCTTTTATCAGCCTACATCCTCTCGGGTATATAACATTTGCTGCTTGCTTGCCGGAGCTGTCCTAATAAAGTTTATTGAAAAATATAGGGAGCCATATGTAGAGTGAAGTGTGACGATGGCAGACTGAACAAATTGTGTGTCTGGGATATGAATGATGGTGAGGCTCTCTCCCTCGTGTGTGTTTCTGTGTGCTGTTTAACAACCATGAGACAGACAGACACAGAGAGAGAGGGGGAGAGAGAATGATAGAGAGAGAGAGGGGGAGTGAGAGAGAGAGGGGGGGGGGGGGAGTGATAGAGAGATAGAGAGAGAGAGTGAGAGAGAGAGAGAGGGGGGGGGGGGGGGGGGGGAGTGATAGAGAGATAGAGAGAGAGAGTGATAGAGAGAGAGTGATAGAGAGAGAGAGAGGGGGAGAGAGAGTGATAGAGAGAGAGGGGGAGAGAGAGAGTGATAGAGTGAGGGGAGGGGGAGTGATAGAGAAAGAGAGAGAGAGGGGGAGAGAGAGTGATAGAGAGAGGGGGGTAGAGAGAGAGGGGGAGGGGGAGAGGGGGAGAGAGTGATAGAGAGAGAGAGGAGGGGGAGTGATAGAGAGAGAGAGCGAGAGAGAGAGAGGGGGAGAGAGAGATAGAGATAGAGAGGGGAGAGAGAGAGGGGGTGATAGAGAGAGAGAGGGGGTGATAGAGAGAGGGGGGGGAGTGATAGAGAGAGAGAGGGGGGGGAGTGATAGAGAGAGAGAGAGAGAGAGAGAGAGAGAGGGGGGGAGAGAAGGGGGAGATATACTCCTAACCCAGATACAGTTCTAAGACCTAATGATCTTCAAGTATGAATCGTAACACGTCCAATTGTTTTTCGAGTCAGGAAGTGAAGACAGGAGTGTGTGTGTTTGCTACTGTGTCCTGCGACCATGTGCATGTGCACTCCTAAATTCCTGGGCGCATGTGGAAGAGTGATACAGGTTTTCTCACAGCAACAGTCCACAGTATCCCAGCTGTATATCCCCCTGGTGCACGGCTCTAATTCTGCCAAATGATTTACATGGAACGACTGCACAAAACCATTTCCTCCCCTCTCACTGTCCAATGTGCACATTATCGGCCTACAGTGCATAGCACAGGAGGTTGGTGACATCTTATTTGAGGAGGACGGGCTCGTGGTAATGGCTGGAGTGGAATAGTATCACATACATCAAACACATGGTTTGTTGCCATCCCATTGGCTCCATTACAGACGTTATTATGAGCCTTCCTCCCCTCAGCAGCCTCCACTGATGCATAGACATACCTTATAGGCCTACAGAATGCATATATACTGTATGTGGGTGTAAACTAGAGCAGGAGCTCTTCTTGTCTCACGTTGACAGCCCTCACAGTGTGTCCACTTTCCTCTGTTTATCCTTTCAAATGTCTCTGATTTTACAGGCTGAGCAATGAGTGTCAGCCAGTTAGCAATGAGTGACCGCCCAGTCCCTGCAGGATGGAAAGCAGGCAGACATCATACACGCATTGATTGCATCAAACCTGTCTTGAACTGTGTCTGTCGAGGGGAGGTTGTTTTAGCATTATCATACGTTTCATTTGATGAAATAATGTGCAGTGTAACATACTTACCCACATATGTAAACCTTAATGTTTTTCAATGCCATAAATACCAACGCCACCAAAATCTGAGGATCACCACCCACCCCAAATCATAACCTTCACCATTAAAGGGGATAACACAAAACTGATCTTGGATCAGTGTCTAAGGGGAAACTTCATTTTACTCTCAAAACGGGAAAGCGACCTGAAGAGAGAAATGTTTTTGTAGAGAGTGTTGGGGAATTCAAAGCCCACAGTGACCTCTGGTGGCTACAGTCAGTAGTGCAATCTACTGATTATCTCAAATCATGGAACCGTGTGTGTGTGTGTGTGTGTGTGAGAGAGAGAGAGAAATGGCCAGCTCTGTGAGCTCAGCGGTGATTGACGAGGTGAGCGGTTGAGTTGGTGACTACCGGGTGACATCAGTTCATTCACAGGTGTTACGGACAGAATGGGCCTCTGGCTCAGGAACCAGAGACCTTTAACAACGTCTTGCCTTGCTAGCCCCTTCCAAACACCCTGCCCTCCCTCTCTCTCTCTCACACACACACACCTCTGTTCTTGGCACCCTGTTAAAAATGGCTGTTCCTAAAACATGGCTGTCAGACACACAGGCACATACTTCCACAGGTCCTGATTGCTTCTATGTAACCTGAACAAACCGCCGAGAGGCATTAGGTGTGTGTTATTGTTGCTTGACTGGACAAAGCTGCTCCAGAGGAACAATAGTCCCACAGTGCACTGGGGGGTGTACCCGGCGACCAGCCACAGGGGAGGAGTCTGCGTGACACTTCATTACATTCGTGTGAGGAGACCTGCAACAGGTTAACGAGGCACACAGGCCCTACTATGTTACTCACGGACAAAAGTGTTTTACCACTTGGGGGCCAGCTGAAGCTGTGATTACTGCAGTGATACAGCACACATTGGATATGTCATGATGACTTTATTATTAATGACATCAGCCTACTTCATATACCACTGCCATACAGTGTGACAGTATCTAGCATGACAACAGATAAATATCTTACACACATAGATATTAATAGAATCTTGACGATCTTTCATTTAAAAAAGGTGACAGACAAAAGTGAATATATATGTATGTTTTTATCACCGTGTACAACACAATAGAGACCATCAACTTTGACTTTATGAACTTAACAGAATTGCAAGTCAATCAAAAATCATTATGGTAAGACTCCTGGCCCTAGAAATTAACATATGAGATGAAGTATCCAAGGAGTGTCTCATCAAAGGAGCAGAGATGAACGTTGAATGGTTGGGGGAGGGAGGGGGGGTCAGATGAGCAGAAGGTCAGGAGTCATAGTTCTGCAGAAGGGTGCATCCGTAGAGAATGATAGAGCCCTTTAGTGGCCAAAAAGGCAGTTTTAGCAGGGGCAGCGTCATTGAGGGTGGCCAAAAAGGCAGTTTTAGCAGGGGCAGCGTCATTGAGGGCTTCCACCATGCTTCCGCCATTTCAAAGTAGTCAACTGGGTGGGGATTCCTATGGGTTGTCACAGACACTATAGTGGCAAAGATGAGTCCTCTACCCATCTCTATGGGTACATCTCAAAAACCACCTCTCCTTTACTTTATTTGCACTACTATCGCTGGTAGTTATGAAGCATTTAAAAGTTAATTCCACTCCGAACTATCTTTTGGTATTGTTTTCATTAGTCCACTGTTGACATAGTCTCACAGTGTTTTGCATGTCAGCAGTCAACTTTTCAAGATATTGGACTGTTAAGAAGCAGTGTCACCGGCCAAGTCATCCTGATGTAAAATGCATCATATATGGCAAAACGCATATAACTTCCACCTGTCAGACCTTTGTATTTAGACCAGTGCAGAGGAAGGAAAGGAGACATGGAGAGGAAGATGGATTTCAGACACGCCCAAGGACTTGATTTCTTGATTCTCGCTCTCTCTTTTCATTCAGTCTCTCAGTCAAGGGTTTATCATTATACATCTCTCTCTCGCTCTCTCTCTCCGTACCTCCTTGAGTGACATCAGATTGAGGATGGATGGAGAGCGGGAAGAGAAGAGTGGTGGAGGGTGGTGCTTTCTCCCTCTCTGTTTCTCTCACTCATCGCCAGCCGGAAGGTTCTCCTCCATCCTCTTGATGAACTTCATGCGGATCTCTGTGACATTGTCTCCTCTCAGGGTGTCCTGAGCAAACTTCACATCCACTGCCATCTGTACCTGGAGGAGAGAGGAAGATATTATTCACAACACGTGAACATAATAACATACACTGAGTGTACAAAACATGAAGAACACCTGCTCTTTCCAAGAACGACTGACCAGGTGAATCCAGGTTAAAAATATGATCCCTTATTGATGCCACTTGTTAAATCCACTTCAAATCAGTGTAGATGAAGGGGAGGAGACAGGTTAAAGAAGGATGTTTAAGCCTCGAGACAAATGAGACATGACTTGTGTGTGTGACATTCAGAGGCTCCCCGGTTTGTGTCAAGAACTGCAATGCTGTTGGGTTTTTCACACTCAACAGTTTGCGTGTATCAAGAATGGTCGACCACCCACAGGACAACCAGCAAACTTGACAACTGTGGGAAGCATTTCAATCAACATGGGCCAGCATCCCTGTGGAACGCTTTGGACACCTTGTAGAGTCCACATGGGCCAGCATCCCTGTGGAACGCTTTGGACACCTTGTAGAGTCCACATGGGCCAGCATCCCTGTGGAACGCTTTGGACACCTTGTAGAGTCCACATGGGCCAGCATCCCTGTGGAACGCTTTGGACACCTTGTAGAGTCCACATGGGCCAGCATCCCTGTGGAATGCTTTGGACACCTTGTAGAGTCCACATGGGCCAGCATCCCTGTGGAACGCTTTGGACACCTTGTAGAGTCCACATGGGCCAGCATCCCTGTGGAACGCTTTGGACACCTTGTAGAGTCCACATGGGCCAGCATCCCTGTGGAACGCTTTGGACACCTTGTAGAGTCCACATGGGCCAGCATCCCTGTGGAACGCTTTGGACACCTTGTCGAGTCCACATGGGCCAGCATCCCTGTGGAACGCTTTGGACACCTTGTAGAGTCCATGACCCAACGAATTGAGGTTGTTCTGAGGACAATGGGGGTGGGGGGCAACTCAATATTAAGAAGGTATTCCTACTGTTTGGTATACTCAGTGTAATTCACACTACCGTGCCAACACCCTGTGCAGGCTCTGTTATTGTCTTTTCACATTGTCCTTTTCTAGCACGGTTCCAACAGAGATGCTGGATACGTATCCAGACCAGCTTGGTTAGGCTAGTGTGAAAAGGCCTAAAGAAGCACCATCTATCTTTACCATCTCCAGAGCTCCTCGGAGTACCCCACACAGCAGGTTGGAGTAGACCAGGGAGCTGTGGTTGTCAGGCAGCTCTACAAAGTCCACAAGGGGGTTACTCTCCAGGATGAGGGACAACTCATCCCCTGCTGGGCTCCAGTTGGTCACACTGGGGGTGATGCCCAGGTACATCTTAAACGCCACCTAGTGGACAACACATGCAATCATACAATGGTGTTAGTGTTACAATGATGTTAGTACTGCATTTATAAATGGAACAGAGACTATCGCTCTCATAAGAGTCGTCACTGAATGCAGACACTGACATTGTCACATGAGTTGTACTGAGAGAGAGTTGAAGAGAGAGGACTAGGCCAGGGAGTGGACAATCTTTCTTTACCAGGGTCTCACAACAAGCGATCAAGTCGTTGAGATCTGCCCTTGTGAATGTCTCTTTTAAAAACTGTATGATGGAAGTTCGGTTGTTAGTCAATGTCAAAGCTTGCTAGCGAGAGCTGCCCCGTCTTGCGGTTGAGTTGCTGAAATGTGCATAAACATGGGGACATATGCAACTCTGGTCTCTAAACACTCTCGTCGCAGAGTGCGAAGTCGTCATGTGTCTCCTCCTTGAACATGACTGGTCGCTGGTAGCAAGTTGGCTGATTATCTCAGTCTAAACGGCAGTTGAGGCTACCAGTTCAATATCCAGCACAACATTCCATACTACTGCCTTCCCTATAACTGAACCTACAGTGAGAGGTTAGACCTGTGAAAGGACTTAGTAGCACTGTTAGAACAGAGTGCTGAGGGAGCCTGGATGTCAACCACCAGGTGAGACAAGTAGTGTTTGAGCTTGACAAGTCTACAGCGATTTAGTACTGGGCCTGATGCTCAGGAGTACAGCAGACTACTGTCTGACCACATAGACACAAGCACGAGTTTGTGTTTGTATGTGTGCATGGTCATTCCTTCAGTTTGAACTAAATGTACTTAGGCGAGGGGTGGTTTCACCCTGGGTGTAGGTTGATAATGCTGCCAGGACTATTGTATAACAAAGACAACAAGCAGTGAAGGACAATAGCCCACACACACACACACACAGGGGAAAGCGGCCAGTTGGCTTTGCGGTGGCATAGCTGAGATGCTTCCCTAGCTGAGTGAGTGCAGAAAAATGAAAAGCAGTAGAGAGAAGCTATGAAAGCTCAGAAACTACGCAGACTACTGCAGGTTGGAGTTCAAATTCCAGTCGCTGACTCCCTCGCTCTCTACTAACTCACTCATTCACTCGTTCATAGTCAACCTCCTTCCCTCAGTCTTTTTCCCAGCTCTCTCTCTCTCTCTCTCTCTCTCCTGTCCTTTTCGCTTTCCCTGTCTGCTTCTTTCTTCATATTTTCTTCCCCCTCGCCTCTCTTTTCTGGGAGGGTTCCATGGTCACGCTCTGATTGGCTCAGGGACGTTCCCGTTACCTTAGCGATGACATCGGCCGTTTCTCTGAAATCCTGACACCTCCCAATGCTGGATCGCGCCAAGAAGTCTTCGATGAGACGCACTCCGATATTATATCCCCTGGGAAAAAACAAGAGAGGGGAAAAAACAGTGAGTAAAGAATGGTGCCAAATACTCTACCACTTTAGAGCAGAGATTCACACCTCCCTTAAAGATGTCTTACTCTACCACTTTAGAGCAGAGATTCACACCTTCCTTAAAGATGTCTTACTCTACCACTTTAGAGCAGAGATTCCACACCTCCCTTAAAGATGTCTTACTCTACCACTTTAGAGCAGAGATTCCACACCTCCCTTAAAGATGTCTTACTCTACCACTTTAGAGCAGAGATTCCACACCTCCCTTAAAGATGTCTTACTCTACCACTTTAGAGCAGAGATTCCACACCTCCCTTAAAGATGTCTTACTCTACCACTTTAGAGCAGAGATTCCACACCTCCCTTAAAGATGTCTTACTCTACCACTTTAGAGCAGAGATTCACACCTCCCTTAAAGATGTCTTACTCTACCACTTTAGAGCAGAGATTCACACCTCCCTTAAAGATGTCTTACTCTACCACTTTAGAGCAGAGATTCACACCTCCCTTAAAGATGTCTTACTTTACCACTTTAGAGCAGAGATTCACACCTCCCTTAAAGATGTCTTACTTCTACCACTTTAGAGAGCAGAGATTCACACCTCCCTTAAAGATGTCTTACTTTACCACTTTAGAGCAGAGATTCACACCTCCCTTAAAGATGTCTTACTTTACCACTTTAGAGCAGAGATTCACACCTCCCTTAAAGATGTCTTACTCTACCACTTTAGAGCAGAGATTCACACCTTCCTTAAAGATGTCTCACATTAGAGCAGAGATTCCACACCTCCCTTAAAGATGTCTTACTTTACCACTGTAGAGCAGAGATTCACACCTCCCTTAAATATTTCAGACATGAACACTGGCTTAGTCAGACCTCAACGCTGAATTGAGCAAAGCTGAAAGAGGGAGAGAGCTATAGACAAACATCTGGACCCTATTAAGGAGTAAGATGAGATCGTCACCTGATTGAACCATATTTGGGACGTGCTACAGTAGGTGTATTAGTTAGGCAGAGCAGAAAACCTTTACAGACCCTTTCAGACCAACTCACACACTACATCATTGGTCTATTGGTTTCTAGGGTTAAGTTCAAGAGGGATGGAGAATTTGTCCGTGTGCTGCAGGTTAACGGGAAACTTCAGATGCCGAAAGCAGTAGCTCCACTTTATCCATTTGCAGAGTAAAGGATAAACTGAAAATGAAACGTTGAGGAGTGGCACATTTTACACGTTCACAACAAGCAGCACACTTCACACACACGTGACTCAATTACTCTCCTTGTCTCCTTTCCTTGATCAGTGAAAGGGCTAAGCAGAGTTTGTTGAGAAGAAGATAAGAGACTCACATCTTATCCAGTTGTTTGTTGACCTCCTCGTCGTTCTCATAGTCCTTACACAGCTGGGTTACCAGGGCTCCGTACGTCAGAGTGAACAGCTCAGAGTTCTACACAGAGAAACAGAGATCTATTGGGTGAAATTCCACAGTGTGCAATCACAGCCGCAAGATTTGTGACCTGTTGCCACAAGAAAAGGGCAACCAGTGAAAAACATACACCATTGTAAATACAACCCATATTTAAAAAGTTAGGACACACATTCAAGTTAGTTTGTTTTGTTTTAACCATTTTCTACATTGTAGAATAATAGTAAAGACATCAAAACTATGAAATAACATTTATTTATTTTACCTTTATTTAACTAGGCAAGTCAGTTAAGAACAAACTCTTATTTTCAATGACGGCCTAGGAACAGTGGGTTAACTGCCATGTTCAGGGGCAGAACGACAGATTTTTACCCTGTCAGCTCGGGGAATCGATCTTGTAACCTTTCAGTTACTAGTCCAATGCCCTAACCATTAGGCTACCTGCCGCCCCAATGCAATCATGTAGTAAACAAAAAAGTGTTTAACAATATTTGAGATTCTTCAAAGTAGCCACCCTTTGCCTTGATGACAGCTTGGCATTATCAGAAACCAGCTTCAGAAAGTAGTCAACGGGATGTTTTTCCAACAGTCTTCAAGGAGTTCCCACATATGCTGAGCACTTGTTGGCTGCTTTTCCTTCACTACTCCATGTCTCACAAAGACACGGTGGTTGGAACCAAACATCTCACATCTGGACTCATCAGAGCAAAGGCCAAATTTCCACCAGTCTAATGTCGATTGCTCGTGTTTCTTGGTCCAAGCAAGTCTCTTATTATTATTGGTGTCCTTTAGTAGTGGTTTCTTTGACGCCATTCGACCATGAAGGCCTGATTCACGTAGTCTCCTCTGAACAGTTGATGTTGAGATGTGTCTGTTACTTGAACTCTGTGAAGCATTTATTTGTGCTGAAATTTCAAAGGCTGGTAACTCTAATGAACATATCCTCAGCGGCAGACGTAACTCTGGGTCTTCCATTCCTGTGGCGGTCCTCATGAGAGCCAGTTAACTCTAATGAACGTATCCTCTGCAGCAGAGGTAACTCTGGGTCTTCCATTCCTGTGGCGGTCCTCATGAGAGCCAGTTTCATCATAGCGCTTGATGGATTTTGCGACTGCACTTTCAAAGTTTTTGAAATGTTCCGTTTTGACTGACCTTCACGTCTTAAAGTAAAAATGAACTGTTGTTTCTCTTTGCTTATTTGAGCTGTTCTGCCATAATATGGACTTGGGCTTTACCATTTAGGGCTATCATCTATATACCACCCCTACCATGTCACAACACAACCGATTGGCTCAAACGCATTAAGAAGGAAAGAAATTCCACAAATTAACAAGGCACACTTGTTAATATAAATGCATTCCAGGTGACTATCTCATGAAGCTGGTTGAGAGAATGCCAAGAGTGTGCAAAGTTGTCATCAAGGCAAAGGGTGGCTACTTATAAACTTAATATATATATTTAGATTTGTTTAATGCTTTTTTGGTTACTACATTATTCCATATGTGTTATTCCATAGTTGATGTTTTCACTATTATTCTACAATGTAGAAAACTGTAAAAACAAAGAAAAAAACATGAGTAGGTGTGTCCTAAATTGACTGGTACAGGAGTTACAACACTGTATATAGACATTTTAAATGTTATTTTGGAGCTGAGTGTAATGTTTACTGTTCATGTTTTATTGTTAATTTCACTTTTGTTTATTATCTATTTCACTTGCTTTGGCAATGTAAACATGTTTCCCATCCCAATAAAGCCCCTTATAATGAAATTGAATAGAGTAGGAGAAAACTTAGTTGCCAGCACCCCCTGGTGTAAAAACGTCAAAACTACAAACATCTTTAATTGATTCAAAGACAGTGAATGATTTATTATATTGTAGATAAGTCATTTTCACAAATTAATTCGGCCTTACTAAAGTACGTAGCGTAGACTTGGGTCGGGTACATGGGTCAGCTACCTACGATGAAGAACCAATATCATCGGGGCAAATTTTGATATGCCAATTGCCATCCATGCCAGGCTCATCCATGCCAGGCTAACAGCTCATGTTTAACAAATGCGAAAGGTAACTATGCCCGAATAAAACAATTATAAACACTTACTGGCATTTTAGTAACTAGCTAGCTGCAAACAAGCTGCAGTGACTTAGTGAGTGTGCCATGGTGCTAGAATAGCGAATTAAATGCTAGTTACAATAACTTGCTAGCCAGAATAGCTTCCTGTATTTGTCATTCATTAAATGATCACTGAATATCAAATTTGCACTACAGTTAAGCTGATGTGTCGGTAATACTTCATCAAAACGCGCATTGTTATATTAACACATTAAGCTGTTTTTGGCGGTTAATAAAAGGCAGTTTGTCGTCTAAATTAGCTACCGTTAGTTTAATTTAATACTGTAGCTAGCTAGCATTAATTGAGTATGCTAAGTAGCATTAGCATAACGCGACTCCTTACCATCTTCTTGCCGTCAGTGGTTCGGTTGGATTGCCTTGACATAGTGTATTGGGTTACAGGCTTGTACAGATGATTGAGTAGTTATCCTTTATTTATTCGTTTCTTTGAGAGCGGTCCCTGTGATCTATTTTCTGTCTCAGCTGTCAAACACCCAACTTCCTGAAAAACAGGAACCGGAATCAGCGGAGGATTGTGGGAAATAGCAGCACCATCATCTGGAATACATTTTCTTCCTCTGGCGTAAAAAAAATATAGCTGACAAAAACACAAAGAAACCTCGACTTTCATACCTCTCAAAATGTCAAAACTGGCGTTGTTCAATGTGTATATTACTGAACGGCTAACAGCGGCGGCTGTAGAGATAGCTGGAGTAGTAGAGAGAACAGTAACTGAGTACCAGGAGGAAATCTCTCGTTCAAAGGAGGAGAACGAACGTCTTCGACGTCTGCTGGATTTCAAACCGCACAGAACAGGTTTGTGTTGATTTAACGGTACATCGATCGAATCAAGTACCGATAGTTAATGATGTAAATACCCACTACTTGCTCTGTTCAACTTGAATCAGCAGTATTTGGGGATTTATTTATCAAACAGTAACTAACTAGCTAGGTAAACATCTTGTAAACAAAACATGAGCTAATGTTATTGCATGAGTTTCATAGGACTGGCGTTCTATAGCTCAGCGGGTCCCAAACTAGGGGTCGCGACCCCATGTTTAATTCCACAATATATATATATAACTCAGCAAAAAAAAAAAAAACAATGTCCCTTTTTCAGGACCCTGTCTTTCAAAGATAATTCGTAAAAATCCAAATAACTTCACAGATCTTCATTGTAAAGGGTTTAAACACTGTTTCCCATGCTTGTTCAATGAACCATAACAATTCCTGTGGAACGGTCGTTAAGACACTAACAGCTTACAGACCGTAGGCAATTAAGGTTACAGTTATGAACACTTCAGACACTACAGAGGCCTTTCTACTGACTGAAAAAAACACCAAAAGAAAGATGCCCAGGGTCCCTGCTCATCTGTGTGAATGTGCCTTAGGCATGCTGCAAGGAGGCATGAGGACTGCAGATGTGGCCAGGGCAATACATTTCAATGTCCGTACTGCGAGACGCCAAAGACAGCACTACAGGGAGACAGGACTGACAGCTGATCGTCCTCACAGTGGCAGACCATGTGTAACAACACCTGCACAGGATCGGTACATCCGTACATCACACCTGCAGGACAGGTACAGGGTGGCAACAACAACTGCCCGCGTTACACCAGGAATGCACAATCCCTCCATCAGTGCTCAGACTGTCCGCAATAGGCTGAGGCTGGACTGAGGGTTTGTAGGCCTGTTGTAAGGCAGGTCCTCACCAGACATCACCGGCAACAGCGCCGCCTATGGGCACAAACCCACCGTTGCTGGACCAGACAGGACAGGCAAAAAGTGCTCTTCACTGACAAGTCACGGTTTTGTCTCACCAGGGGTGATGGTCGGATTCGCGTTTATTGTTGAAGGAATGAGCGTTACACCGAGGCCTGTACTCTGGAGCGGTTTGGAGGTTGCGGGTCCGTCATAGTCTGGGGCGGTGTGTCACAGCATCATCGGACTGAGCTTGTTGTCATTGCAGGCAATCTCAGCGCTGTGCGTTACAGGGAAGACATCCTCCTCCCTCATGTGGTACCCTTCCTGCAGGCTCATCCTGACACGACCCTCCAGCATGACAATGCCACCAGCCATACTGCTTGTTCTGTGCGTGATTTCCTGCAAGACAGGAATGTCATTGTTCTGCCACGGCCTGCAACGAGCCCAGATCACGTCTGGGACCTATTGGATCGGAGGGTGAGGGCTAGGGCCACTCCCCCCAGAAATGTCCGGGAACTGGCAGGTGCCTTGGTGGAAGAGTGGGGTAACATCTCACAGCAGGAACTGGCAAATCTGGTGCAGTCCATGAGGAGGAGATGCACTGCAGTACTTAATGCAGCTGGTGGCCACACCAGATACATCATCTTTGTCACTCAATCATTGTAATGTGGCTAACCTTAAATCTAAATTAGAATTATTCAAATCTATTCAAATTCAACCAGAGAGCGCCCTTAAATCGTGGGAAAAGGCTATACTTGACCGTTGCACTTGAATCATTTCCATGGTGAATGGCTAAGCCTGCTATGCTATGAAACCACACACTATTGCAGAGACTTTGATGTTACTGGCCACAATTGATATGGTGAAAACAATGTGTGGGGAGGCAGAGGCACAAAAACTCACAGTACCTTTGTCAGATAACACTATGAAACTAAGAATTGATGCTATAGCTATCAGGCAAGAGGAAACTCTGACTGAATGACTAAAATGCTCTGCAAATTGATGTATGCTGTGAGGGCCGAGATGCATTGTCTTTGGTTCGCTTCATGTCGGGGATGCTATTTACGAGGACATATTCTTCTGTATTACGATTCCCGAGCATGAAACGGCACAGGGGATGTTAAGTGTGCTGCATGCGGCTTTCTTTTTCCCATGCAGTTAAGCAGAAACCACGCCCCGTTATTCAGAGGGGCATTCTACTACGCTCCCATTGGCTAGTTAGCGTTGTCTCACCCACAGGCAGTCAGTGCAGAGACAGTGACCTTCCAAAGTATTGATGGAAAGTGTAATTGAACAATTAGCTGCCTACCATAATGCAGGCCTATGACTATCATGTTTGGTAACATTTGCTCATGTATTTATTTTCAAAGTTTGAAAGAGTTGTACAAATGTCTCAGAGAAGCTGAATTCCCTCAATTGAAGGTCAGCTAAGTTAACCTAGGGTACTTAACGTTACTAGCTTGGTATTTGAAGTTATATTATCATTAGTAGTTTATTATTAGGTAAAAGCACATGCTTATTATTAATAATTTCTCAGATATTTTAGCAAATCATTCATTCGAATACACTATGCTACAGCCATTGAATCTGTCTGAGCATTAAGGGATGTTAATGGCTAGGTCGTGTTATTATATTTTCAATCTTGAAATTCAAGGAATAATGTTATTCATCAGTGACTAAAATTTCGCTCTACGTGATATTCACTTCCGGACTTGGAGAGCGCTCAAAGCATTGTAGAAAACCCCTCGGAATGGTTAGCTCTTTAAACAGGTCAACATTCACAAAGCTGCAGGGCCAGATGGATTACCAGGATGTGTACTCAAAGCATGAGCGGACCAACTGTCAAGTGTCTTCACTGACATTTTCAACCTCTCCCTGACTGAGCCTGTAATACCTACATGTTTCAAGCAGACCACAATAGTCCCTGTGCTCAAGGAAGTGAAGGTAACTTACCTAAATGATTACCGACCCGTAGCACTCACGTCTGTAGCCATGGAGGGCTTTGAAAGGCTGGTCATGGCTCACAACACCATCATCCCAGAAACCCTAGACCCACTCCAATTCGCATACCGTCCCAACAGATCCACAGATGACGCAATCTCAATCACACTCCACACTGCCCTTTCTCACCTGGACAAAAGGAATACCTATGTGAGAATGCTGTTCATTGAACACAGCTCAGCGTTCAACACCATAGTGCCCACAAAGCTCATCACTAAGGACCCTGCGGCTAAACACCTCCCTCTGCAACTGGATCCTGGACTTCCTGACGGGCCGCCCCCAGGTGGTAAGAGAAGGCAACAACACGTCTGCCACGCTGATCCTTAACACTGGGGCCCCTCAGGGGTGTGTACTTAGTCCCCTCCTGTATTCCCTGTTCACCCACGACTGCGTGGCCAAACACGACTCCCAACACCATCATTAAGTTTGCTGACGACACAACAGTGGTAGGCCTGATCACCGACAACGATGAGGAGGTCAGAGACCTGGCAGTGTGGTGCCATGACAACATCTCCCTCAATGTGAGCAAGACAAAGGAGCTGATCGTGGACTGCAGGAAAAGGGGGGCTGAACAGGCCCCCATTAACATCGACGGGGCTGTAGTGGAGCAGGTTGAGAGCTTCAAGTTCCATGGTGTCCACATCACCAACAAACTATCATGGTCCAAACATACCAAGACAGTCGTAAAAAGGGTACGACAAGACCTTTTCCCCCTCAGGAGACTGAAAAGATTTGGCATGGGTCCCCAGATCCTCAAAGTTCTACAGCTGCACCATTGAGAGCATCCTGACAGGTTGCATCCCCGCCTGGTATGGCATCGGACCATAAGGCGCTACAGAGGGTAGTGTGAATGGCCCAGTACATCACTGGGGTCAAACTTCCTGCCATCCAGGACCTATACAATAGGTAATGTCAAATGAAAGCCCATACAATTGTCAGAGACTCCAGTCACCCAAGTTAGGAAAGGCCATTTCTAAGTGACTCCAAACGTTTGAACTGTAGTGTGTGTGTGTGTGTGTGTGTGTGTGTGTGTGTGTGTGTGTGTATGTATATATGTATGTGTGTATATATATATATATATTAATATATTAATTATTTATATATAATTATTTATATATACACTGCTCAAAAAAATAAAGGGAACACTAAAATAACACATCCTAGATCTGAATGAATGAAATATTCTTATTAAATACTTTTTTCTTTACATAGTTGAATGTGCTGACAACAAAAATCACACAAAAATGATCAATGGAAATCAAATTGATCAGGAGTCCAGTCTAAATTAAAGTGGAAAACCACACTACAGGCTGATCCAACTTTGATGTAATGTCCTTAAAACAAGTCAAAATGAGGCTCCGTAGTGTGTGTGGCCTCCCTACAATGCCTGGACATGCTCCTGATGAGGTGGCGGATGGTCTCCTGAGGGATCTCCTCCCAGACCTGGACTAAAGCATCCGCCAACTCCTGGACAGTCTGTGGTGCAACGGCCTCCTCCACGGCCTCCTCCACGTCTCCTGATGTACTGGCATGTCTCCTGGTAGCGCCTCCATGCTCTGGACACTACGCTGACAGACACAGCAAACCTTCTTGCCACAGCTCGCATTGATGTGCCATCCTGGATGAGCTGCACTACCTGAGCCACTGAGTTGGTGGATGGAGCGGAACATGATGTCCCAGATGTGCTCAATTGGATTCAGGTCTGGGGAACGGGCGGGCCAGTCCATAGCATCAATGCCTTCCTCTTGCAGGAACTGCTGACACACTCCAGCCACATG
The DNA here is from genome assembly GCF_018296145.1 of Oncorhynchus tshawytscha. Taxonomy (NCBI): domain Eukaryota; kingdom Metazoa; phylum Chordata; class Actinopteri; order Salmoniformes; family Salmonidae; genus Oncorhynchus; species Oncorhynchus tshawytscha. The sequence goes on from NC_056459.1 coordinate 28,500,071, forward strand.
AGGTCTAGCATTGTCTTGCATTAGGAGGAACCCAGGGCCAACCGCACCAGCATATGGTCTCACAAGGGATCTGAGGATCTCATCTCGATACCTAATGGCAGTCAGGCTACATGGAGGGCTGTGCGGCCCCCCCAAAGAAATGCCACCCCACACCATGACTGACCCACCACCAAACCGGTCATGCTGGAGGATGTTGCAGGCAGCAGAATGTTCTCCACGGCGTCTCCAGACTCTGTCAGACTCTACAAGCATTTCGCTACACCACAAGCATTTCGCTACACTCGCATTAACATCTGCTAACCATGTGTATGTGACAAATTAAAAAATTGATTTGTCACGTCTGTCACATGTGCTCAGTGTGAACCTGCTTTCATCTGTGAAGAGCACAGGGCGCCAGTGGCGAATTTGCCAATCTTGGTTTTCTCTGGCAAATTTCAATCGTCCTGCACGGTGTTGGGCTGTAAGCACAACCCTCACCTGTGGACTTCGGGCCCTCATACCACCCTCATGGAGTCTGTTTCTGACCGTTTGAGCAGACACATGCACATTTGTGGCCTGTTGGAGGTCATTTTGCAGGGCTCTGGCAGTGCTCCTCCTGCTCCTCCTTGCACAAAGGCAGAGGTAGCAGTCCTGCTGCTGGGTTGTTGCCCTCCTACGGCCTCCTCCACGTCTCCTGATGTACTGGCCTGTCTCCTGGTAGCGCCTCCATGCTCTGGACACTACGCTGACAGACACAGCAAACCTTCTTGCCACAGCTCGCATTGATGTGCCATCCTGGATGAGCTGCACTACCTGAGCCACTTGTGTGGGTTGTAGACTCTGTCTCATGCTACCACTAGAGTGAAAGCACCGCCAGCATTCAAAGGTGACCAAAACATCAGCCAGAAAGCATAGGAACTGAGAAGTGGTCTGTGGTACCCACCTGCAGAACAACTCCTTTATTGGGAGTGTCTTGCTAATTGCCTATAATTTCCACCTGTTGTCTATTCCATTTGCACAACAGCATGTGAAATTTATTGTCAATCAGTGTTGCTTCCTAAGTGGACAGTTTGATTTCACAGAAGTGTGATTGACTTGGAGTTACATAGTGTTGTTTAAATACACACACGTTATTTATATATATATATATATATATAGATGTAGATATTACTCCAAACGTCAACAGTGAAGAGACGACTCCGGGATGCTGGCCTTCTGAACTATACTGTACTGAACTCTACCTTACTCTGCTCTACTCTGCTGTGCTGCACTGAGGTGTCCAAACTTATGAAACATGAGAATGACATTCATATCCATAACTATGCATTTATGTGTAGTACAGATCAGGGACCCATGATGTAATTCTGTTACCGTAATGAACTTTTAAATCAATAGTTTTTGTTTGACATACATTTTTAAGGTGAAAAAACTCAAAGCGTAATTCTGATGCCATGAAATTTCTCATATATTGGTTGAATGCACGGACCGTAAATCACTCTGCATAAGAGCGTCCGCTGAATGACCCCTATTTGAATGTAAAAACAAACACTTGCAACCCATGCTGGGTATTATTCTAATGAGCTCTGCCCCCAAACAAGTAGAAATTTGGTCGGACCAGAGCGAATCATACACATCTAGGTACGACAAAGTTCAGTACAGTACAGCAGAGTAATTCAGTAGAGTACACTACATTGTACTGTACTTTACTTTGCTGTACTGTACTATACTTTACTGTATTTTACTGTGCTGTCCAAACTTGTGAAACATAGATGTCTATGATTGGTTCGGACGTCCGTGGATGTTGGAATAAAGGCCAATCTGGACCGCACCAAAGAAAGACTATCATGTTGAATAATGCAAGGGAGAGAGACATTCTGACATCAACGTTACCTGTCAAGGTCAGGTCTTGAGTCCGAGGAAAGTCAGAGTCCTGGACTCGGGTACTACCACACTGGATAGACATATGTTATTTACATTTTTTTAAAGTTCAATTATGTATTGATCTCTTAATGATCCCTTTCCTCCCCTTTTTCTAGACCCCCAGCAGCTTACTCTCCCAGTCTCTGAAGAAGAGGTTCCCCCTGAGCGGCAGCACTGTGAGCAGAAGTGGAGCCCCAGTCTGGAGAAGGACCCAGAGCCCACACAGATTAAAGATGAACAAGAGGAAATCAGGACCAATCAGGAGGAAGAGCAGCTTGAAGGGCTGGAGTCTGATACCAAAGACTCCATATTCACCGTCTGTGAGGAAAGTGACTGTGATCCGATGGATTTCTCGAGCCAAATTTCCGAGAGCAGAGAGGGGGATGTGTTATGTGTCCGCATTCCTCAAGAGATCAAAACCGAGCCTGATGGAGAGCTCTACACGGTATCAGAAGCAACCAGTGCATCACACTCCCTCTCAGAAGGATATCCAGGCTGTTCGGCAGCTCATAGTGAAAACAGTGGAAGTGGCAATGAGGTGGAGAGTGAGGGACTACCGTCAGGATCAAAGGCACTGAAATCACCCAGAAAACAAGCAAAGAAAAGACTAAGCTCCCATACCTCTGCTGGAAGCGGGGTGACCACAAATGCTGCTCCTCCGTATTGTTGCAAGTTGTGTGGAAGTACATTTGTATACATTGGTCCTTTAGTTAATCATGTGAAAAATGTGCACACAAAGCTTACTGCAGAATACCGTTGTGGTGTGTGTGAAGAAGTCTTTGAGTCCATAGCAAGTCTGACAGAGCACCTGCAAACCCACATTAAAGCAACACGCACTTGTAATGTTTGTGGCAAATGCTTCCCTAGTGATTCTAGTATGAGAACACACATGGTAACGCACACAGGAGAGAAACAGTATCAATGCAAAGAATGTGGAAAATGTTTCAAAAATAAGGGCTATATGCACTTGCATATGAGGCGTCACACAGGGGAGACACCATTTTGGTGCAAAGATTGTGGTGAAAGTTTCACTTGTAAGGGATACTTGAAAACGCATATGAAGTTCCACACAAGTGAGGAACCACAGCCCACACTGATTAAAGATAAACAACAGGAACTTGGGATCAGACGGGAGGAAGAGCAGCTTGAAGGGCTGGAGTCTGATACCAAAGACTCCATATTCACCGTCTGTGAGGAAAGTGACTGTGATCCGATGGATTTCTCCAGCCAAATTTCCGAGAGCAGAGAGGGGGATGTGTTATGTGTCCGCATTCCTCAAGAGATCAAAACCGAGCCTGATGGAGAGCTCTACACGGTATCAGAAGCAACCAGTGCCTCACACGCCCTCTCAGAAGGATATCCAGGCTGTTCGGCAGCTCACAGTGAAAACAGTGGAAGTGGCAATGAGGTGGAGAGCGAGGGACTACCGTCAGGATCAAAGGCACTGAAATCACCCAGAAAATGGGCAAGCACCCATAGCCGTGCTAGAGGCAAGGTGACCACAAATGCTTCTCCTTATTGTTGCAAGTTGTGTGGAAGTACATTTGTGTACATTGGTCCTTTAGTTAATCATGTGAAAAATGTGCACACAAAACATACGAAAATGTGTGGTGTGTGTGAGGAGGTATTCGAGTCCATAGCAAGTCTGACAGAGCACCTCCAATCCCACATTAAAGCAACACGCACTTGTAATGTTTGTGGCAAATGCTTCCCTAGTGATGCTAATCTGAGAACACACATGGTGTCTCACACAGGAGAGAAACAATATCAATGTAAGGAATGTGGGAAAAGTTTCAAAACTAAGGCATATATGAAATTGCATATGAGACTTCACACGGGGGAGAAACCATTTCAGTGCAAAGAATGTGGAGAAAGTTTCACTTGTAATGGATACTTGAGAGCACATATGAAGTTCCACACAGGGGAGAAATCATATCGGTGTAAGGACTGTGGGCAAGACTTCGACCAGAAGGAACAACTGGAAACGCACATGTGGACTCACCAAGGTCAGAAACCACATGGTTGCAAACAGTGTCCGAAAAGCTTCAAGCGCAAGGAAGAACTGACCAGACACACAGCGGTTCACACAGGAGAGAGACCTTTCAAGTGCACTGTGTGTGGACATTGCTTTGCCACCCCAGGCAACCTGACACAACACCTAACCACTCACTCTGGAGAGAAACCGTATCACTGCAAACTGTGCAGCAGATGCTTTAGAAACAATCCACTACTTAAAAGTCACCTGAGGAATCGTCACAAATGTTATGACAGTGCCATATTGTCAGAAGATGACTTAAGTTCCTCCGTATGATGTGGGAGTGCCCTGTAGTTAAATGCTTCTAGGACAAAGTTACAAAATTGATGTTGGCTCTTACATTGATGTCACCTCACTGTCTCCCATTTAACCAGTAGATACAGATACTATTAGGAGTTTTAACATCAGAATTATCGACAGTGAGAATGAATGGTGCTGGTCAAGGAACAACAGACCTGGACAAATATACTTGACTCTGTAAAGAATAATCTCAGCTAAAGCCCAACACATAGATAGATACATACAGTGCCTTGCGAAAGTATTCGGCCCCCTTGAACTTTGCGACCTTTTGCCACATTTCAGGCTTCAAACATAAAGATATAAAACTGTATTTTTTTGTGAAGAATCAACAACAAGTGGGACACAATCATGAAGTGGAACGACATTTATTGGATATTTCAAACTTTTTTAACAAATCAAAAACTGAAAAATTGGCCGTGCAAAATTATACAGCCCCCTTAAGTTAATACTTTGTAGCGCCACCTTTTGCTGCGATTACAGCTGTAAGTCGCTTGGGGTATGTCTCTATCAGTTTTGCACATCGAGATAAATTTTTTCCCATTCTTGCAAAACAGCTCGAGCTCAGTGAGGTTGGATGGAGAGCATTTGTGAACAGCAGTTTTCAGTTCTTTCCACAGATTCTCGATTGGATTCAGGTCTGGACTTTGACTTGGCCATTCTAACACCTGGATATGTTTATTTTTGAACCATTCCATTGTAGATTTTGCTTTATGTTTTGGATCATTGTCTTGTTGGAAGACAAATTTCATCCCAGTCTCAGGTCTTTTGCAGACTCCATCAGGTTTTCTTCCAGAATGGTCCTGTATTTGGCTCCATCCATCTTCCCATCAATTTTAACCATCTTCCCTGTCCCTGCTGAAGAAAAGCAGGCCCAAACCATGATGCTGCCACCACCATGTTTGACAGTGGGGATGGTGTGTTCAGGGTGATGGGCTGTGTTGCTTTTACGCCAAACATAACGTTTTGCATTGTTGCCAAAAAGTTCAATTTTGGTTTCATCTGACCAGAGCACCTTCTTCCACATGTTTGGTGTGTCTCCCAGGTGGCTTGTGGCAAACTTGAAACAACACTTATGGATATCTTTAAGAAATGGCTTTCTTCTTGCCACTCTTCCATAAAGGCCAGATTTGTGCAATATACGACTGATTGTTGTCCTATGGACAGAGTCTCCCACCTCAGCTGTAGATCTCTGCAGTTCATCCAGAGTGATCATGGGCCTCTTGGCTGCATCTCTGATCAGTCTTCTCCTTGTATGAGCTGAAAGTTTAGAGGGACGGCCAGGTCATGGTAGATTTGCAGTGGTCTGATACTCCTTCCATTTCAATATTATTGCTTGCACAGTGCTCCTTGGGATGTTAAAAGCTTGGGATATCTTTTTGTATCCAAATCCGGCTTTAAACTTCTTCACAACAGTATCTCGGACCTGCCTGGTTCTTCATGATGCTCTCTGCGCTTTTAACGGACCTCTGAGACTATCACAGTGCAGGTGCATTTATACGGAGACTTGATTACACACAGGTGGATTGTATTTATCATCATTAGTCATTTAGGTCAACATTGGATCATTCAGATATCCTCACTGGAGAGAGTTTGCTGCACTGAAAGTAAAGGGGCTGAATAATGTTTCACGCCCAATTTTTCAGTTTTTGATTTGTTAAAAATGTTTGAAATATCCAATAAATGTCCACTTCATGATTGTGTCCCACTTGTTGTTGATTCTTCACAAAAAAATACAGTTTTATATCTCTGTTTGAAGCCTGAAATGTGGCAAAAGGTCGCAAAGTTCAAGGGGGCCGAATACTTTCGCAAGGCACTGTACATACATACATACATACATACAAGTTATAAGCCCCATTACATGCATACATACAAGTTATAAGCCCCCATACATACATGCAAACTATAAGCCCCAATATATACAAACAAACTATAATCCCCAAGACATACATACGTTATAAGTTATAAGCCCCGATAGATAACATGAGGTGCGTTCAGTTCGCTTGAACGTTTGCTACGTTGTGAAACGGTTTGTACTGAAAAGACTGAGGTACATTTGATCCCGTTTTGTGGGTGTGGCTTGAAGCAATGAGTGACATATTTAAACGTCAGCGGCCATGCTGACAGCGTTCCCCAACACACAACCCAAACCCCTCCCAGTTTTTCAACTGGTTGTTCAGTACAGCACCGTTTCCTTCCAATTGAATGTAAAAGCGTACTGAACGCAGATGGTTTCAGGGGGCACGCTAGTTTTTTACGTTTCTGTTCCTGTACATACTGAATTGATATATTGAAATATACTTTGTTGTTATGTACCTTTTTTGTAGTTTTTTATTTAAAAAAAAAAAGTGTTGCAGCCAACAGGTAAAACCAAGAATATGTGTGAAATAATGAATAGATAATGATTTAAATATTGTACCTGTAATTCCCCCCCAAATGAAAAAATGCCAACAAAAATGGACCAGTTGTCTTTTGGTTTGTGGTGCTTTAGAACGTACAGTAGAATCGATAAAACAATATAGTATCTGCTCTCTTTCTCTCCTCTGTCACGCTATGTCTTCTTCCAGAGTTATTACATTTACATTTGAGCAGATGTAAATGGTATGTTATGAATGCTGATCTGCTTTTTACTATTAAATAAAGGCCTTCTTTTATAAATCCTCATGTGAGCATTCTATTTTTACTTTGAGAAGGATGTTAACACTTTGTAAATTACAAAACGGTTCCTGTACATTGTCTCTAAAAAAAATGTTTTAAAAAGGGGGTTCAGGGGGGAATAAACTATTTTGTTAAGGATATTATGTGGCTGCTACAGAGTAGAATGAACCTTCCTTTTATTGAGATAAAATGTATGATTATTACATTCCATTAGGAGTACACACAAAAACCTTCAACGGTAGACTCTGCTAAATGACGATCCCACAAAGCCTCACCACAGATATTGCAATGAGCGAGATGCACGACTTCTCAACACACCTGCAGGGTTGGGGAGTAACAGATTGCAAAAAAATGGTAACTGTGATCCGTCTCTATCAGTGATATAGAATCTAAACAGTGTGATGAACCCATCAAAGTTGAAGAGATTATAGTCTATCAAACATCTAAAGAACAATTAATCACCAGGTGTTGATGGGATTACATCAGAATTGTACTAATTATTTTCTGAACAAGTAGCTCCCTTCCTATTTGAAGTCTTTTTAGAGAGTATTAAAAACAATGTTCTCCCTCCTACAATGAGTCCGGGGTTAATAACACTGATACCTAAGCCTAAAAAAGAAGTGCTGCTCATCGATAACTGGCGTCCAATTTGTCTTCTTAATAATGACTATAAGATATTAGCCTCACTACTTGCAGAAAGAATTGAAGAAGTCCTGGATGCAATCATTGATGAAACACAGTCTGGCTTCATGAGGAACAGACATATTTCTAACATTATCAGACTAGTATTAGACATACTTGACTACTCAGACCTAATAACTGAGGATAGCTTCATATTATTTTTATATTTTTATAAAGCATTTGACACAGTAGAGCATCTGTTCCTCTTCCACTCCCTTGAGAGACTTGGCTTTGGGGATTTTTTCTGTAAGTCTATTAGGACTCTCTTTACAAATGGTAACAGCTCTATCAAATTGAAATATGGCACCTCACCTAGATTTGAGTTAAATAGAGGAATTAGGACAACCTTGCCTAGCTCCCCGTCCTGTTTTTATTAATCACCCAACTTCTTACAAATTCTTTAAATAATAGTCCTGTACAAGGTATTTCCATAGCTGGTAAATAAATTATTATAAGCCAGCTGGCTGACGATACTACACTTTTTCTGAAAGCTGCTAACCAAATTCCCATATCGATCAATGTGATACAATCCTTTTCCAAAGTGTCTGGTCTATTTCTTAACATTAATAAATGTGAACTTATGGCTGTCAAAGATTGTGTGACACCTTCATATTATAGTTTTCCAGTAAAAGAAGAACTTACATATTTAGGCATAACCATTACAAAGGATCAGAAGTCTAGAGGCTTACTAAATTTTAACCCTCTTATTTAAAAAAAACAGAAGAAGCTAAATCAATGGCTAGAGAGGGACTTATCTTGAAAAGGAAGAGACCTTCAGCCTTGGTTATTAGGACTCTCTAGACTAATATATGGTGCTCTGTCTTTATATCTTGACAGTAAAAAAGGCAAGGAGATAGACCAGATGCTTTTCAACTTTCTGTGGAGAAACCGTACCCAATACATTAGGAAAACTGTTGTAATGAACACTTATGAGAATGGTGGGCTGAATTTTCTGAACTTTACTACCTTAAATAATACTTTTATGATCTATTGGCTAAAACAAGAAGACCCACTTATATGTGGAATTTTATTCCTCATAATGTCTTCTCTACTCTCGGTGGCCTTAACTACATGTTGGTTTGCAATTATAATATTGACAAAGTTCCAGTGAAACTTTCTGCTTTTCATCGGCAGGTTTTCTTGTCATGGTCCTTAAGATAATTTAAAAGACAATCTGGGGAAAGAGGAGATCATTGTGCATATTGACTTTGCAGAGAACTACCTGTGTAAATGGCCAATGAGAGACGACATCATATGGTACAGACCACAGCATGTGCTTGGACTTGTCCCTGAGCCACATACAGTGACCAAAAGGCACATGGAGCTGGATGCCTTGGTTTCTATCTAAGCCTTAGATACACTTGGAAACTCACTATATAGTACACACAAAGCAGGCATAAAATCATATATTAAATAAAATTCAATTAACTCTCAATTAACTCTTCCCTTTATATATGTGCTAGAATTTATATTTGTAGCATCTAGTGTAGTCAAGGACAACACATTGTTCTCTTGTTTAAAAGGTGCTAGTTCCAGTGTTTTGGAATCTTACTTGGTCTTATATTAATCAAATGTTTAACAATGCTTGTTGTTCAAAAGGTTTGCAATAAAATATTGTTTTCATATTTTATTTTATTTTTATTTTTTACATAGATGTCATTTCCACCACACCTTGTCATTTCCATCACAACCCATATTTTTGAGGTAAATGAGTATATTATGTATAATTTACATGTATTCATTTGTTTTAGATATGGGAATCATATGGTTGTTGTCATAATCTCACAAAAAGGTTGGGTGGAAATATCTTATTTTTCCTGTTAAACAAATGTTTTCAGCTGTCACCAAGGCAAGATTATACATTCAGGCATCGGGTTGAATTATTCATATTAGGAAAACCTTAAAAATCACTTAAAATAATATTCAATAGAAGTTCATGTACAAATGTATAAGAAATCTGTTATAAATCAATTGTATGATATTTCATTTTCAACTAAAATGGATGTTTAATGACGTGATGGAAATTACATTTGTCTATGGCTGTCTGGGAAAAATGACAAAAATATATACGTTCTGGAATAGTACGATCGCAGCCATTATCAGATATTGTTTCTAGGCAAATCAAAAACAAGTACAATACTGGTAAAACGGTGTTTGAATAAGTTTTAATTTCTGAAAGTTTGCACTGCCAAAGTGCCCGAAGTTGCAGAATCACCCGATCATTAATTAGTGTACCAAGTTTGGTACTTGTATCATAAAGTTGAACGATCTCGGGTATGCTTGGTTCTTATGTGCTGGACAACAGAGGTCATGCCAAAACTCTTATTTTGAAGAATTGACTAAATCCGGAAGAAGCATCACATGTGTCACGTGATTTAACAGGATATTTAAGCTCCTGGCGCGAGGTGGCGAGAAAGAAACGTGACTCGGAGAATTAAAGAAGCAAAAACATCTTCGCTAAAACACTCGCGGAAGCTGCCAAAACAGTGAGTTACATTATTATATGGTTTTCCAAACTGTTTAATTTCACTCAAAGGTCAAATATTCTCAAGTCAGTGAGTGTTTCACACAGAGGATAGTGTGTTATTTATTTTTTAGAATTTGAATGTTAGCTTGGCTGTAGTTTACGTTACTGTACCAGATTATGCCCTACTGAAATTATTTTTGTTTTCTACTTTACTAATTTGGTCCACGTTCTTTTTGAGCAAGACATAGATTATGTTAACTATTTAGCCAGTTGCATTACCCGAAACCTGGTCATACCAAAGATTCAGTTGACTTTCACCTCTGGTCTGGCCATACCATGCCAGCCACCTCAATGCATTTTTGGCGGCTTCTTTCTATTGTTACAATGTTAAATAACCATTTATAGCACACTCTTTCCGTATCAAGACATTCTCGTCTGCATTCTAACGATATTATTTTGTCCTTCTCAAGCCACTGTTTCAACCGTAGTAAATCGACTTTTTAAGACTTTCTCCATTAGGAAAATGTAAACCTGGGAATAAATCCTGAGTAATTCAAGGTAAAAGCGGCAGGTAGCCTAGTGGTTAGATCATTGGATTTGTAACAATACAATTTAAAAAAAAGCTAATCTGACGTTAGGCCAGTGGATTCGGGTCTAATGCTGAGCAATCTGTTTTTGCTTTAATTTAGTTCAAAGGGGAATCTCAATGTAGTGATCGTCTTTTGGTCACAACGTCTAAAGTCCATTCTGACAATAACATGGTTTGTTACTATCAGGACAAATTAATTCAATCACAGCACGTTTTTGGGTTCTTTAAATCGCTTTTACAAATTTTTATTTTAAATATTCCGCAAGTAGAAAATGTTGTTGCTGCTTCCTGTTATGTATTTTAGAAATGGCATAGCTTCAAAACACTGGTATAAAATGACCGTAATCCATATGTTGAAGACTACGCATAAAAATTACTCCGTTAGTACCTTAAACGGCTCACTCATCAACATTTTACCAAGCGATCACTCCATAATGTAGTTGATGAACTTGTTTTACTGTGATCAATAGGCTCGCAGATTAATGACTCAAATTGACGTATGGTAATAGGCCAATTCACTGCTGCTACATGTGCCATTTACGCTCTACAAAGACAAACCACAATGAGCTTGGGTATACTACATATACCTGTCGATAAAATAACCTGTAGTAGCCTTATGGCAGCTCAGCTCCTTGTGGGCCAATACGAAAAGGTAAACGTAACACTTGACTGGATCATTTCAACGAATTATCTCCACATTTAGGCCTAAATGGATAAATGAGTTGGCTCTTATTTCAGTGATTTCTTGACTGCCAAATATCCATTTGTTTCTGGCCAGCGGCTTTAATAAAGAGCACCCCCCGCTGCGGTTTGAATTTCGTAGCTGCCTTCGACAGACTGTCCTTGCGTTTTTGGTACACCAGAAGTACATTCATTTCCAATGACTGTCTGATCGAGGTGTGAGGACGGGCAAGTATGATTAGACCGAAGATGCAAAATCTGTTTAGAGCAACGGACTTCTATATTAACATCACCAATCTGAAGTAAAAAATTAAGTAATTTCACTCAACCCATTGTATAATTTACCATGTCAATTTTGGGTGACACTTTTGTATGTGGAAACCCTATCAAATTAGTGGGTTGGGCTATTTCAGCCACACCTGCTGCTTACAGGTGCATAACATGGAGCACACAGCCATGCAATCTCCATAGACAAACATTGACAGTGGAATGGCTTTACTGAAGAGCTCAGTGACTTTCACCGTGGCACTGTCATAGGATGCCACTTTTCCAACAAGTCAGTTTGTCAATTTTCTGCCCTGATAGAGCTTCCCCGGTCAACTGTAAGTGCCGTCTAGGGGCAACAACTGAAGTTAAATCTAGAATTGGCTTCCTATTTCGCAACAAAGCATCCTTCACTCATGCTGCCAAACATACCCTTGTAAAACTGACCATCCTACTAATCCTCGACTTTGGCGATGCCATTTACAAAATAGCCTCCAATACCCTACTCAACAAATTGGATGCAGTCTATCACAGTGCAATCCGTTTTGTCACCAAAGCCCCATATACTACCCACCATTGCGACCTGTACGCTCTCGTTGGCTGGCCCTCGCTTCATACTCGTCGCCAAACCCACTGGCTCCATGTCATCTACAAGACCCTGCTAGGTAAAGTCCCCCCTTATCTCAGCTCGCTGGTCACATAGCATCTCCCACCTGTAGCACACGCTCCAGCAGGTATATCTCTCTAGTCACCCCCAAAACCAATTCTTTCTTTGGCCGCCTCTCCTTCCAGTTCTCTGCTGCCAATGACTGGAACGAACTACAAAAATCTCTGAAACTGGAAACGCTTATCTCCCTCACTAGCTTTAAGCACCAACTGTCAGAGCAGCTCACAGATTACTGCACCTGTACATATCCCACCTATAATTTAGCCCAAACAACTACCTCTTTCCCAACTGTATTTTATTTATTTTGCTCCCCATTTTTATTTCTACTTTGCACATTCTTCCATTGCAAAACTACCATTCCAGTGTTTTACTTGCTATATTGTATTTACTTTGCCAACATGGCCTCTTTTGCCTTTACCTCCCTTCTCACCTCATTTGCTCACATTGTATATAGACTTGTTTATACTGTATTATTGACTGTATGTTTGTTTTACAACGACAGAGTTTCACATGCAGTATCTGTCGAACTGCTTTGCTTTATCTTGGCCAGGTCTCAATTGTAAATGAGAACTTGTTCTCAACTTGCCTACCGGGTTAAATAAAGTGGTAGGCCACAAGCTCTCAGAACGGGACCTCTGAGTGCTGAAGCGTGTTAAAAAATATATATATAAAAAAATCATCTTTCCTGTGTAACATTCACTACGGAGTTCCAACTGCCTCGAAGCAACTTTATCGGGGGCTTCATAAAATGGGTTTCCTAAAGACTAAGAACTCCATGCGCAATGCCAAGCTTCGGCTGGAGAGGTGTAAAGCTCGCCGCCATTGGCCTCTGGAGCAGTGGAAATGTGTTGTCTGGAGTGGTGAATCACGCTTCACCATCTGGCAGTCCGACAGATGACTGGGTTTGGCGGATGCCAGGAGAACCCTACTTGCCCGACTGCGCAGTGCCGACTTTAAAATATAATGGAGGAATTAAGGTCTTGGCCTGTTTTACATGGTTCAATATAGGCCCCTTAGTTCCAGTGAAAGGGAGGTCAACGCTACAGCATAAAATGATATTCTAGCAGATTCTGTGCTTTCAATTTCATAGCCACAGTCTGCTTGTCAGCCAATATTACCTGACAGTCTGCTGCATGCTTGCTCTACTAATGCCAAGTTAACCAAGTATAATGTGCAAGGCACAAACCCTTTTGTATGACGAGACCTTACAAGTGGTTAACAGGCCTGGAACAGTGACCTCACATCCTTCAAACTAATTATTGTCTACCCGTCCACACCTCGGAATTAACTCTATATTTTCCATATTTGACGTCTGCCTCAATTCAACTTGCTTTGGTTTGTTTACACACTAACTTGTAGTTGTCCATAATGAGCTTTTTGAGAACAGTTCCCACGGTAATTATTTGTTCAAGAATGTCAGCGCGTAAGATGATGACTGAAGGCCAATCGCTGCCCGTGGGAATATAAGGCAGTCGCCCCATCAATGGTGCTCAGAGCAGGATGGACCTGCCCCTTTCCGTTGCCTGGCAGTCAGTTGGATACCAGACATGGGTTCAAATACTACTTAATCTTTCCAGGACTGAGTTTGCGTTAGCCTGTCTGGAGTGCCAGGTCGACTGGTTTTGGACTTTCAATTGGTTCTGTTGCAACAGTAGTTTAATCAAGCACATCTGTAGTACTGGAAATTATTTTGAGTAACTTTTGAACCTTCAGTCAGGCGCGTAGAGCCATTCAGTCACTTCACTTATTTTTGCCATCCCACAATGACAATAACGAGTGTAACCGGAGTAAGAGCAGTTGAATGGCACTATGCCCAGGTGAATGCTCACAATACTTGGGTCAGGGAGTGCAGATTGGGTTGTTTCCCACCAATGTTGTACCTTAATGGGTTCTCAAGGGTGGGGGTGTAACTAATGCCTCACAGACTATGTTTTGCGTGTAATCACATGAATGCTGACTTGTACAGTTTTATTAATTACTTTAAATGCCAAACTGTACAACTTTTCACATGTAACTATTTGAATGTGGATGTGACTTTATGCATGTTATTTTACAGCCTTGTTGTTGGGTGGATCCATTCAAGACCATGGGACCCACAAGGAAAACCCTGCAAGTCCTCCAGCCTTCTGCAGGCAATACAAACCTAGGCAAAGTAATACCGGTATGGGATTCGAATGTGTCACTGACATTGGTGTACTTGGTTAACTAAAGTGTTTTGGTCAAATGTCTACCACCTACCACTGACGTGCAGGTCAGGTAATTAGTTTACATGTGTTCAGACAGGAAAGGTGGCTTTCAAAAGGAAACGGTGGAACGCAGAACAAGCGACGGGCTCCAAGAGGGTGAAGGCTGAAGTTGCTGTCGCATCACCAAAAGCAGAGAATGACAATCGACCCGGCGGCGTTACCAAGGAGACCTACTCGCTAATGGTCAAAGGTATGTTGGTGTTCAAGGTGTTACAAGGACATATAGTTTTTATGGTTGATCGTTATGCTTAACCCATTTATCCCAACAATGTTTCATCAACGTGGACTTGGCTCACATTTTGTCTACATTTATAATGTCTATTATCATCATCCCAGAGCTGAATGTCTTTATTTTATTTATTGATGTATGTTTGTCCGGTAGTTTAATTGAAATGGCCTATCCCCTCTGTTTCAGAAACCCCTCCCTCTTCCTACTGGAAAGAGGTAGCCGAGGAGAGACGTAAAGCTCTCTACAACGTGCTCCAGGAGAATGAGGAGGTCAGTTAATCACTGAAGGCTGCTGACTAATGTTTAATGAACTTGTCCTGTTCCCACGGTTCAAAATGAGTCAATCACATAGTCTCTGGCAACACTCCAGCTGGAACAATGGGTGTTGGTCTGAACTATCCATATCTCTGAAACCATTAATCTCGTGGAATTCTGCCCCATGTTGTCTTTTGGGGCCTTGGCGCATAGTGGTATTTTAGCCATTGACCTTGAGCTGATAACGTTTAACATTTTAGTGGATGGTAAAGTCTGAAGCTACCTTAAAAAAATGTTTTTCTAAAAAAAAATAGTCTGCCACATTGAGTGACTTTATTACCATGTTTGCACAGTTGCACAAAGGCATCGAGACCAAGGATGAGCAGATAGCCCAGCTGAAGACTGAGAATGATGAGCTTCAGGAACTGGTCCAACATGTACAGCACATGGCTGACATGATAGAGGTAAGAGCTGGGACATTGATGGCCACAAACTCCTTTTTTAGTTTCCGTCTCGTTTAAGGTCTATGGTGGATGCTTTTAAATGTAAGGTATTGTGTGACGTTCAAAGCTAATATTCTGTTATCTATTCTCAGAGGTTAACTGGAAAGAGTCCGGAAAGTCTAGAGGACCTGCGACAGATTGCGCTTGGTGCCAATGACAATTTTGAGGGACTAGAAGAATCTGATGCCCCCAGTACCAACAGTGTTTTCACACCCAGGTCTGATGTCACAGAAGATGATGATGAATATGTCACAGAAGATGAGGTCACAGAAGATGATGATGATGTTACAGATGATGATGTCATAGAAGATGATGATGAGGTCACAGAACAAAAGGAAAATTAACCCTCAGGGGAGGATGATTGACTGAATGTACTGGTGAAATCCTTCAGGCGACGCCTGTGCTTCTCACTTAACATTCTGGCATTGATGCCTTTAATTAGTTTATATTTTCTTTGCGTAACATCTGAGGTAATTGCGCAAGATTTTTACTTTAACCATACCCTTTCTACAACGCGGCTATGAAAAGAGGCGCCTCCCTAGTTTTTATTTTACTTTGCTGTTGACTTTTTGAATGGTAATTGTTGGTGGTCAATTACACTTAGGATTTTGTTATAGTGCAGTTTTAATGCACACTGTACATATTCTTCAGGACTGTCCTGTGACGTAAACACTTCATCACTGGGGGCAAACTACCTGCCCTCCAGGACACATACAACACCCAATGTCACAGGAAGGCAAAAAAGATCATGAAGGACAATAACCACCCGAGCCACTACCTGTTCACCCCGCGTCTATCCTGAAGGTGAGGTGCATGAGTGCTTGAAACTTATCTCAAGGCCGTCATTGTTGAACAGCCATCACTAGCACAGAGGTGGCTGCCTACCTACAGACTTGGTATCATTGGCCACTAAGTGGAACACTAGTCACTTTAATGCCACATTTCACACTGCTCGTCTCATATGTATATACTGTATTCTTTACAATCTATTGCATTTTAACTGCTGTCATTGCTCATCCATATTTTGTACTTATATATTCTCATTCATTTACTAGATTGTGTGTATTAGGTTTTGTTGAGGAATTGTTAGATACTGCTGCACTGTCGGCTCTAGATGCATAAGCATTTTGCTACTCACAACACCTGCTAACTGTGACCAATAAAATTTTATTTGACATTTATTTTTACTGCTCTAATTACATTGGGAACCAGTTTATAACAGCAGTAAGTCAACTTGGGTTTGTGGTATATGGCCAATATGCTACAGTCTGTATCCGGGCACTCATCTTTGCAGCTTGACTATTGGCCATATACCACACTCCCTCGGGCCTTATTGCTTACATATACAGTAGTTTTCCAATGCCTTGCCATGAAGGGCACCAATTGGTAGATGGTTAAGAGTATCCCTTTGAGCATTGAAGTTAATTACACTTTGGCTGGTGTATCAATGCACCCAGTAACTAAATGGGGGGGGGTGGGTGGAATAGCGCTAAGCACAGGCAAAAGCCTGGCGGTACACCTGGTTCAGTCTGCTTTCCAACACACTGGAAGACGTATTCTACTTTTCAGCAGGACAATAACCTAAAACACAAAGTCAGAGCTAATGAGTTGCTTACCAAGGTGACAAGATATTTACGAGTAGCCTAGTTAGCTAATTTTCCCCCATCACCTTGAGGCAAACATCTTTAAATGGTCTGGAAAATAACGGTCATGTAAACCCACCCCATTCTGTACAAATGTGCAAAAACGAGGCTACAAAGAGAACTAATGGGGCTGTGACTTCAATCAGGGGTGTGAACAAGGTTTCTATTCAAGCGTTGGTCGACGTGGTAATGGCCCTATAGTATTGGAGTTGAGAGAACTGACCCTCCGTTACATCTTGGCGTGTCGCATGCGCTCATTCTCAAAACCGCTGTTTACTTCTAAGATCACTTCAGCACCGCCCTAAACCCGACTCAAATTCGACACAAACCTTCAAATCGGTATGTAATGACACACTCTTTAGTGTTTCATTTACATTTTAGAGGTGATAAGTTGGACAGATCGAGGGGGAAGCCATTTTTCCCACGACACCTCCTCACTATCACGCATTTAGTTTCGCTTCCGCACCCACCATTTTTTAAAAGACCCGACGGGGCTCATTGCCTGCTTGAATTATGCAGAAACGGGCAGTGTTTTATGTAATTGATTATGTTGGAAATGGGAGAAATTGTGCTTTAAAATGGTATTGACTTTAAGGTTGATCTGGAAGTATTACGTTTTTGGGGCGCTAAAATAAGGGCAATTGTACGGACCAAGGTGATGTAAGAGTTTACGTTTTACTGATCACCGATTTTTCATTGAAACGTAAGTTTTGAGCGTTTTCAAAAACTAATATATTTACACTGGGACACGCTGTATAGTAAAATTCGACTGCGCGACAGACCACCATTTAATATCCAACTTTTTACTTAATTTATTCATACTATTTTATGTTAGTATTAAACTGGTATCTACTTTCTCAAAGTAATCTGAAACAAATGAGACATTTGGTTACAACACGAAGATGTTGGTGAAGAACCATTTTTAAGAGTCTAGGGGTGGGGGGACTGGGCTACGCAATGAAAAGTTGACAGGCCGGTCATTTCTTTTCACTGGAAGGCTAGCCAACTAGTCAACTATCTAATAAACACTTAGGCTACAAGGTTTTTTTTTTTGTAAACAAAATTTAACGGATATCTTGCAATTGAACAAAATGGTAAGGTGGTAATTAACTGGGGACCGTATGCCGATTAATACGGGACGTATTTTTGCTAAGCCGCTTATAAAAAAAGCTGAGTATTTCTGCTGAAATGTCAAACATGCTAATTGCTAACATTTTTGCAACACCAATAATCACAAAACATTGATGGCCTGGTCACGATAACACTGAAGGTAAATTCTTAAACGCTGTTGAATATGCTGATAATACGGGGTGCCACGGTACAGTTTTGACTTAAATCGGCGTGGAAATTATACGGTAAGACTTGACAATGATCAAAAACCAACTGACAGAGCTTGAAGACTGTTTTTCTTTTGCAAACAATGTGGTGCACCGCCGGGACTCTTCTCCAGAGGCAGTTCTGAATAGCCTGGCCTGCTATCTTAGTGGTTTGAGTCAAAAATTTGAGTCTTTCACTCGCGCCAAAAAACACTTCTTCCTATAGTCATTTGATATAGGAGCTTTTATTTGAGTCGGTTTCTCTGGAGACACGAGTGATCCATACCACCAGAGGGTGGAGGGGGACCTGTATAAGTGATTTTGGCCAGACAGATCATCTGCAGAGATGTACTGTAGCTCTCCATGTACGATCCTAAGATTTTACTTTTCTATACCATGTATCACATGTACAAAATGACCTTATTTTTGTGCATATAAAAATCTGCCAATTGTATAAATACTTGATAGACATGTGAAACTAAACTCATATATGCTCTCAATCTACACAGCTGCATTGGTATGTATTACCCCCAAAAGTAGCTATTCTAGGGCAAATCTAAGTATTTGTTTGAATCCAGGTTTCTCTGGAGACCAGTTTTATTCACATCCTCAGAGGGTGGACGGGGACATGTATCAGTGATCTTGACTTGATAAACAGATCACCTGCAGAGATGGAGAACCTTGTGTACTCCCCTATGGTTATAACGGGTTACAAAATCATCATAGATTTATGCTTAGTTCAGGTCAAATCAGCTCATAAAAGTGTGTTTTTTGTGTGTGTGCATATACACACACACACACTACATTCGGAAAGTATTCAGACCCCTTGAATTTTTCCACATTTTGTTACATTACGGCCTTATTCTAAAATGGATTAAATCGTTTGTTTTCTTTCATCTACACAATACCACATTAATGAGAACAGATTATTGAAATGTACGCAAATGTATTAAACATTTAACTGATATCACATTTACATAAGTATTCAGACCGTTTACTCAGTACTTTGAAGCACCTTTGGCAGCGATTACAGCCTTGAGTCTTCCTGGGTATGATGCTACAAGCTTGGTACACCTGTATTTGGGGAGTTTCTCCCGTTCTTCTCTGCAGATCCTCTCAAGCTCTGTCAGGTTGGATGGGGAGCATCGCTGCACAGCTATTTTCAGGTCTCTACAGAGATGTTCGATCGGGTTCAAGTCCGGGCTCTGGCTGGGCCACTCAAGGACATTCAGAGACTTGCCCCAAAGCCACTCCTGCGCTGTCTTACCTGTGTGCTTAGGGTCTTTGTCCTGTTGGAAGGTAAACCTTAGCCCCAGTCTGAGATCCAGAGCAGGTTTTCATCAAGGATCTCGCTGTACTTTCCACTGTTCACCTTTGCCTCGATCCTGACTAGTCTCCCAGTCCCATGATGCTGCCACCACCATGCTACACCGTCGAGATGGTGACAGGTTTCCTTCAGACGTGATGCTTGTAATTCAGGCCAAATAGTTCAATCTTGGTTTCATCAGACCAGAGAATCTTGTTTCTCATGGTCTGAGAGTCTTTAGGTGCCTATTGGCAAACTCAAAGCGGGCTGTCATGTGACTTGTACTGAGGAGTGGCTTCTGTCTCGCCACTCTACCACAAATGCCTGATTTGTGGAGTGCTGCAGAGATGTTTGTCCTTCTGGAAGGTTCTCCCATCTCCACAGAGGAACTCTAGAGCTCTGTCAGTGACGATCGGTGACCGTCACCTCCCTGACCAAGGCCCTTCTCCCCCGATTGCTCAGTTTGGCCGGGCAGCCAGCTCTAGGAAGAGTCTTTGTGGTTTCAAACTTCTTCCATTTAAGAATGATGGAGACCACTGTGTTCTTGGGGACCCTCAATGCTGCACAAATGTTTTGGTACCCTTCCCAAGATCTGTCCCTCGACACAATCCTGTCTCAGAGCTCTAAGGCCAATTCCTTCGACCTTATGGCTTGGTTTTTGATATGCACTGTCAACTGTGGGACCTTATATAGACGTGTGTGTGTGTGTGTGTGTGTGTGTGTGTGTGCCTTTCCAAATCATATCCAATCAATTGATTTTACCACAGGTAGACTCTTAATAAAGTTGTAGAAGCAGCTCAAGCGTCACCAATGGAAACAGGATACACCTGAGCTCAATTTGATAGCAAAGGGTCTGAATATTTATGTAAATAAGGTATTTTCTGTTTATTTTTATAAATTTGCAACAATGTTTAAACCTGTTATGGGGTATTGTGTGTAGATTGCTGTGTGTATGTACAGTTGAAGTCAGAAGTTTACATACACCTCAGCCAAATACATTTAAACTCAGTTTTTCACAATTCCTGACATTTAATCAGAGTAAAAATTGGGTCAGTTAGGATCACCACTTTATTTTAAGAATGTGAAATGTCAGAATAATAGGAGAGAAAATGATTTTCAGCTTTTATTTCATTCATCACATTCCCAGTGGGTCAGAAGTTTACATACACTCAATTTGTATTTGGTAGCATTGCCTTTAAATTGTTTAACTTGGGTAAAACGTATTAGGTAGCCTTCCACAAGCTTCCCACAATATGTTGGGTGAATTTTGGCCCATTCCTCACGACAGAGCTGATGTAACTGAGTCAGGTTTGTAGGCCTCCTTGCTCGCACACACTTTTTCAGTTCTGTCCACAAATTTTCTATGGGATTGAGGACAGGGCTTTGTGATAGCCACTCCAATACCTTGACTTTGTTGTTCTTAAGCCATTTTACCACATCTTTGGGTGTATGCTTGGGGTCATTGTCCATTTGGAAGACCCATTTGCGACCAAGCTTTAACTTCCTGACTGATGTCTTGAGATGTTGCTTTAATATATCCACATTTTTCTCCCTCATGATGTCATCTATTTTGTGAAGTGCACCAGTCCCTCCTGCAGCAAAGCACTCCACAACATGATGCTGCCACCCCCGTGCTTCACGGTTGGGATGGTGTTTTTTGGCTTGCAAGCCTCCCCCTTTTTCCTCCAAACATAACGATGGTCATTTTGGCCAAACAGTTCTATTTTTGTTTCATCAGACCAGAGGACATTTCTCCAAAAAGTACGATCTTTGTCCCCCATGTGCAGTTGCAAACCGTAGTCTGGCTTTTTTATGGCGGTTTTTGGAGCAGTGGCTTTGTCCTTGCTGAGCGGCCTTTCAGGTTATGTCGATATAGGACTCCTTTTACTGTGGATATAAATACTTTTGTACCTGTTTCCTCCAGCATCTTCACAAGGTCCTTTGCTGTTGATCTGGGATTGATTTGCATTTTTCGCACCAAAGTTCGTTCATCTCTAGGAGACAGAACGCGTCTCCTTCCTGAGCGGTCTGACGGCTGAGTGGTCTCATGGTGTTCATACTTGCATACTATTGTTTGTACAGATGAACGTGATACCTTCAGGCGTTTGGAAATTGCTCCCAAGGATGAACCAGACTCGTGGAGGTCTACAATTCCTATGATGTCAAGCAAAGAGGAATGGAATTTTCCAAGCTGTTTAAAGGCACAGTCAACTTAGTGTTTGTAAACTTCTGACCCACTGGAATTGTGATACAGTGAATGATTAGTGAAATAATCTCTGTAAACAATTGTTGGGAAAATTACTTGTCATGCACAAAGTAGATGTCTTAATCGACTTGCCAAAACTATAGTTTGTTAACAAGACATTTGTGGAGTGGTTGAAAAACAAGTTTTAATGACTCCAATCTAAGTGTATGTAAACTTATATATATATATTGTAGAACTGTAATACAGAAGCCAGCTACTCTCAATTACAAGCCTGGACTGTATTAGTGTTTATACTCTGAAAAAAAATAGATTTGACGTAAAATGAATTAAATACCAGAATTCCTATAATATACTTGTTAGGGTGTTTTGGTCTCTACAGCATTTTGTTTGAAGTAACTTTGAAGATTTAGGCATTTTGAAGCATCCTGCCATAGTCCCTACAAAACCCATTGTTTCACTAACAGCGATTGTAATGGTGGCTAAATAAAGAACTCAGCCCTATTGTAGGTCGATGTCTCTCAGGATCAATGGATGAATCACTTTTTGTCAATACAATTAAGTATATTTAACTAAATGTAATATTTCTAAATTAAAATATATGATCAATTTATGGCAAATCAGATTTTTAGTACTAGTGGAATGTACTTTGGAGAAAAGCTGCACATTAAAGGAAATTTATATTTTTGTTTCACAGAATATGCAAATTAACACTTTTTTGCAGAATTAAGTCTGTTTTGGTTGTTTTCTGTTCCAGATGACATTATTTACATGTCTAAGGATGTTTTTTAGAAGAATAGAGTTTAATGAGCCGTCCTCCCCTCAGCAGCCTCCACTGGTTTTGATACTAGGCTAAAACATGAATTAAATCATTACTCTCCCAATAAATTAAACAATCGTCCAACTTATTTTCATAATTATGCAAAAATAAACTTTATTGCCACTTTAATTGAGCAGGGGAAATGAATGTAGTCAGTACTGGAGCAATGTAACATGTCCTTACTGTGTATTTACATGAAATATGATCAATGTCATAACGTTTCATTGTTCAGTCTGACTTGGGAGTTGAATAGAGGCAACATTAATTCATCACGGGTTACTTTTAGCACAAAGAAAGATGGAGACCGCTGCATCGTGGAGAAAAAAACCCCATATTAATTAGTTGTTGAAGTAACGAGTACCAAAATACTGTAATGCTATTCAAGTCATGGGAGAAAGGGGCATTGTTACTCAAAATATAGACCATCATCAACATACACCAGGCCAAACTCAAAGCCATCTTCAGTTTTAGTAACAACTTTCACACATTTCACAGCTTTAATATACAAAAGAACAAATATTATTTCACATATTACCGCCTAAAACACACCTTTTCGTATCGTTATGGCTTTAGGACAGTGCGGTTAGAAGCCGATCTCATGTCACAGGATTAAGATGATAATTCTGATGGTTGTTTATGGTTGTTCTTTGTAGGTGAGCCTGGGTGTAGTGGCCAGGTCAAAGATATCTTCAGAATAAATGTTCATTTTCAGGCTTTCCTTGCGTAATAAAGTAGCGGGGGAAATGCTCTCTGATTATGTTCGTAAATCCTCCAAATAATACCAGCCATCCATCTTACTTAATGTACAAATACATTTAAAAGAGTGGAAAATATATATATTTCCAGTAACATTTTATGTAAGCAAGATCATTCCCATGTTAATGAGTCCTTTTTTTAATGAAACTTTTAAATCAAACATGAGCAAAAAAAACACCAAATATACAATTTTTACATGTGAAATAGTATCTGCATTCTGCCCTCTTACTCAAAAGTAAATTAAATATTAGAATCACAAATGTGATGTAAATAAATTAAGTCGAGAAAAACACTGTCATGCTGAAGAAGCACCGGACTCAGTAGTATAGATGCAACTGGCATAAAAAGCTAGGCAGAGTGCTTATAGCCTCAGTCCTTGACGATTCGAAGCATCATCCACTTAGACAGGCCCTTGGTTCTGCACTGTATAGTTATGGAGAAAGTGCATTCTCCTTTCATACTAACTATCCCTGACTCACACTCACTCCTCGAGTCCAGTCGTACCTGCTTCCAATGAAATAAATCATGATCAAATCTCATCAGTTCCCAGCAAGCAGACATTCAATCTCTGAATGTAGATCCCAGGCATGTGTGAGTAGAGAACTTTGTTTGAAAGGCAGTCCAAGTATGTCTCTCTTCATGTTGTGCATGTTGGAGTGAGAACATTGCTTCCTGGTAACTACTATCTCTAGACTTCCTTCTTTATGCATGTTGACGAGGACCTGCGAGCGTTGCTTTTAACTACCTCCTTCCGAGCGATTTGACTGTCCATTTGTCCCCTAAATGATCTTCCATGGCTCTTGCTTACACCCTCTGACAGAAAGTGTTCAAATGGTCTGTAAAATCCCTGAATCTCAACAGTACATAAGACCAAATAAATCCAGTTCAGAGTATAATGCTATTATATTTACATGTCTGACACAGTGCAATTCGAAAAGCGCAAATAACCTTTTGTCTAATGAACGGCACCTCCTAAAACAAATGAGTTATATAAGGACATCATATATCAAACACAGCCGGGATAATCATCATAAGTTGTGATGGTAGAGATGCTCTGTCTGTGCAGTGAGAGATGGTTTAATAGTGGTGGTCAGAGAATGGACAGTTAGGATTTACACCAGTCTGTTGATAAGGATGAGACGTGGCCCTTCCATGTTTAGTTGGGCTCCTCTGCGTTGATGCGGCCACTCCCCCTAGCTGTGTCCATTTAAACGCATGTCTAGTCTGCATGGCTCAAAGCACAGTCGGGGCGGGGGGTTGTTCAAGGGGGTCGTCCCCCTCCTGTGGATGTGAGGCTCCTAGGTTCATTTAGTTAGTCCTGTGCTTTCAGAAGGCGGTGGTGACGGCGTTCCCTCGCCGCGTCCCCAGTCGTACCATCTCTCGGGGCATCGTGTCCAGCTGCTCATACGCCAGGCGGCCCTCTTCACCTGTATAAGTCAATTAAATTCATCTTTTGCTTAAAACAGACATTGATGGGTTCTAAAAATGGACAGAAGATTTTTTTGTCAAACTGTCACTCACCGAAAGTGAGCAGGGTTTCTATGGCAACATGGCGAAGCTCCTCATCTGCCGAGTTGCACAGTGACACCACCGCCCGGAGGCTCTCTACTGCCTGAGATGGAGAAAGAAACAGAGGGGTTTGATAACCGGTGTAACAGATCCTCTCGCTTCAGAGAGACGTCATAATAAGATGCATCATATGAATATGAAGGGGAAATGTCGGTTCTATAGCTAAAAGTGAAAAGCAACACTAACCTGTAGACAGCTAAGAGCAGCACAGGCAGACCTTTGGGTTTGAACTCCATCCTCCCACAAGGCCTGTGTGTAGCAATCCACCGCCTGTAAAGACACACAGAAACACAAATGAACAAACTCAAGTTACTGCCCAGTCATAGCACCTGTCCAGTATTCTAGGCAGGCTTCGTGACCTTGACAGACAAATGGTGTTTATATTAGGGCTGGGTTTACTTTAGCCTGAGTGGGTCAAGGATCAAGCCTACTGACACACACACACTGACCTTTGACCTGAAGGGTGTGTGTGAGGAAGCAGAGGTGATGTAGGCAGCTGCAGCCTCGCTGAGCTGGGGGTCTTGGTGGGAGAGGAGGGAAGCCAGCGCCCTGAGGGTCTGCTGCCGGGGACACAGGCCGGTGTGTGACACCTCTTCTAATTCCTTTAGACAACGCTCCGAGTCGCCACCGCTCAGGCCCTCCGCAAACACAGCTGAGGGGAGGACAAAATAACTAAATTAACTCACAGGTACTTACAAGCCTAGTTTTGTTCAGTGGACCCCCTCACATGCTGACTCCGCCAGGCAGACGTGTGTCCGCCATCGCACATGTTGATTTGGACCATCCACACCAGATGTGACCAGGACACGTAGGTAGAAATACCAAAAACTATGAACCAACTATTTTAATTTGGGGACAGTTCGAAAACACATGGCACATTCATGGCCATTTAGCTAGCTAGCTTACTGTTGCTAGACAACTTGTCCTGGGATATAAACACTGGGTTGTTAATTTACCTGAAAAACACTCTGACCTTTTTTTCTGGATCTTTGTAGAATTTTGAGCCATTTTGAGTCACACAAAATGGTGTGTTCTCTACTCTTGAGAATTAATCCACAGATAAAAGGGGAACCTAGTTAGGTTCTAGTAATTGTCCCAACGTCGTCCGGGTTAGGGGAGGGTTTGGCCGGGGTAGGCCATCATTGTAAAATAAGAATTTGTTCTTAACTGACTTGCCTAGTTACATCAAATCAAATAATCTCTCCTCCTTCAGTCTTCTTCTTTTGTGGACTTTATATATGGAGGTTGGCAACCAACTTGAAGGTGTATGGGACCTCTGGTATATTACCACCACCAACTATACTGGAGTATGGACCTTAGTTCATCTTTCAATCAACCACGTGGGTATGTACTCCTAAATACCAATGAGATGGAAGAGGCGGGACTTGTCAAAAATTGAACCCAGTTGTATTTTAGCACCTGGCTACGCAGAAGCACGTGAGCAGTTTGGATGAAATGATTGAATAACATGTACGTCAGAATGTGTGTTGGTCCTGCGTCTTACCTTCTCTGGCCACCTGCAATAGGTGTTCCTCCATGTCCTCCACGCTGTGCTCTGAGATGTAGCTGTGGAACTGAAACACTGTGACCATGTCCTGGGACCGGGCCGAAGGGGGGACCACGTCCTGGGACCGGGCCGAAGGGGGGACCACGTCCTGGGACCGGGCCGAAGGAGGGACCACGTCCTGGGACCGGGCCGAAGGGGGGTGGCAGGTAGGGGAGGAGGCCAGATCACTCCTGTCCACCATCTCACTCACCACCAGCCGGATCACTGGGGAGGGAAGAGAGAGGCATCCGTGTGAGATATATACAGTGACAGTGCTGAGACAGCTGTGTGAGATATATACAGTGACAGTGCTGAGACAGCTGTGTGAGATATATACAGTGACAGTACTGAGACAGCTGTGTGAGATATATACAGTGACAGTACTGAGACAGCTGTGTGAGATATATACAGTGACAGTACTGAGACAGCTGTGTGAGATTATAAACAGTGACTACTGCACTACACACCATGGTGTAATTATATATGCAGCATGGACTAAGTCGCTTTGGATAAAAACGTCTGCTAAATGACATTTATATTATATAAGCAATCAGACTTAATCACAAACACACCATACGTGTCATGCACTTTGTATAGAATATATATATATATATATATATATATACAGTGCCTTGCGAAAGTATTCGGCCCCCTTGAACTTTGCGACCTTTTGCCACATTTCAGGCTTCAAACATAAAGATATAAAACTGTATTTTTTTGTGAAGAATCAACAACAAGTGGGACACAATCATGAAGTGGAACGACATTTATTGGATATTTCAAACTTTTTTAACAAATCAAAAACTGAAAAATTGGGCATGCAAAATTATTCAGCCCCTTTACTTTCAGTGCAGCAAACTCTCTCCAGAAGTTCAGTGAGGATCTCTGAATGATCCAATGTTGACCTAAATGACTAATGATGATAAATACAATCCACCTGTGAGTAATCAAGTCTCCTTATAAATGCACCTGCACTGTGATAGTCTCAGAGGTCCGTTAAAAGCGCAGAGAGCATCATGAAGAACAAGGAACACACCAGGCAGGTCCGAGATACTGTTGTGAAGAAGTTTAAAGCCGGATTTGGATACAAAAAGATTTCGCAAAGTTCAAGGGGGCCGAATACTTTCGCAAGGCACTGTATATATATATATATATATATATATATATATATATACATACATACACACTGCTCAAAAAAAATAAAGGGAACACTTAAACAACACAATGTAACTCCAAGTCAATCACACTTCTGTGAAATCAAACTGTCCACTTAGGAAGCAACACTGATTGACAATAAATTTCACATGCTGTTGTGCAAATGGAATAGACAACAGGTGGAAATTATAGGCAATTAGCAAGACACCCCCAATAAAGGAGTGGCAGGTGATAACCACAGACCACTTCTCAGTTCCTATGCTTCCTGGCTGATGTTTTGGTCACTTTTGAATGCTGGCGGTGCTTTCACTCTAGTGGTAGCATGAGACGGAGTCTACAACCCACACAAGTGGCTCAGGTAGTGCTGCTCATTCAGGATGGCACATCAATGCGAGCTGTGGCAAGAAGGTTTGCGGTGTCTGTCAGCGTAGTGTCCAGAGCATGGAGGTGCTACCAGGAGACAGGCCAGTACATCAGGAGACGTGGAGGAGGCTGTAGGAGGGCAACAACCCAGCAGCAGGACCACTACCTCCGCCTTTGTGCAAGGAGGAGCAGGAGGAGCACTGCCAGAGCCCTGCAAAATGACCTCCAGCAGGCCACAAATGTGGATGTGTCTGTTTCTGACCGTTTGAGCAGACTCCATGAGGGTGGTATGAGGGCCCGACGTCCACAGGTGGGTGTTGTGCTTACAGCCCAACACCGTGCAGGACGTTTGGCATTTGCCAGAGAACACCAAGATTGGCAAATTCGCCACTGGCGCCCTGTGCTCTTCACAGATGAAAGCAGGTTCACACTGAGCACATGTGACAGCCTGGAGACGCCGTGGAGAACGTTCTGCTGCCTGCAACATCCTCCAGCATGACCGGTTTGGCGGTGGGTCAGTCATGGTGTGGGGTGGCATTTCTTTGGGGGACCGCACAGCCCTCCATGTGCTCGCCAGAGGTAGCCTGACTGCCATTAGGTACCGAGATGAGATCCTCAGACCCCTTGTGAGACCATATGCTGGTGCGGTTGGCCCTGGGTTCCTCCTAATGCAAGACAATGCTAGACCTCATGTGGCTGGAGTGTGTCAGCAGTTCCTGCAAGAGGAAGGCATTGATGCTATGGACTGGCCCGCCCGTTCCCCAGACCTGAATCCAATTGAGCACATCTGGGACCTCATGTCTCACTCCATCCACCAACGTTGCACCACAGACTGTCCAGGAGTTGGCGGATGCTTCAGTCCAGGTCTGGGAGGAGATCCCTCAGGAGGAGACCATCCACCACCTCATCAGGAGCATGCCCAGGCATTGTAGGGAGGTCATACAGGCACGTGGAGGCCACACACACTACTGAGCCTCATTTTGACTTGTTTTAAGGACATTACATCAAAGTTGGATCTGCCTGTAGTGTGGTTTTCCACTTTAATTTTGAGTGTGACTCCAAACCCAGACCTCCATGGGTTGATAAATTTGATTTCCATTGATAATTGTGTGATTTTGTTGTCAGCACATTCAACTATGCAAAGAAAAAAGTATTTAATAAGAATATTTTATTCATTCAGATCTAGGATGTGTTATTTTAGTGTTTCCTTTATTTTGTTGAGCAGTGTATATACAAAAGTATGTGCACACCCCTTCAAATGAGTTGATTCGGCTATTTCAGCCATACCTGTTGATTGATTGATTTAATTTATTAGAACATTTTTTAAATACACATAAGGGTCTCCAGCCGGTGACACCTCCACATACAATGTAAGAAAATCATCAAGGACAACCCAATGAAGCTTAAAGGTATATTTCCATTGGGGGGGGATGCAGCAAGGTTAGGCAGCAATTGTAGTGGAAACAAACAATGAGACAAAATGGTTGTTTATTTCATAAATTGAGCTAAATAGTTTCCTAATAAATGTCCTAATAAACAACTCTGGACAGGTACATCTCCCTGATCTCACATACCCTTATATACAGCAAGCGATCCCTAATATACAGTGCATTCCCAAAAGCATTCACAGCCCTTTGACGGTTTGTTATGTTACAGCCTTATTCTAAAAATGATTTTAAATTCCCCTCAATCTACACACAATACCCAATAATGACAAAGCAAAAACAGCTTTTCCATGTTAGCAAATTTATAAGAAATAAAAACAGAAATACCTTATTTACGTAAGTATTCAGACCCTTTGCTATGAGACTCAAAATTTAGATCAGGTGCATGCTGTTTCCATTGATCATCCTTGAGATGTTTCTACAACTTCATTGAAGTCCATCTGTGGTAAATTCAATTGATTGGACATGATTTGGAAAGGCACACACCTGTCTATATAAGGTCCAACAGTTGACAGTGCCTGTCAGAGCAAAAACCAAGCCATGAGGTCGAAAGAATTGTCCATAGCGCTCCGAGACAGGATTGTGTCAAGGCACAGATCTGGGGAAGGGTACACAAAAAAATTCCTTGAGTGACCCAGCCAGAGTCCGGACCTGAACCCTGAACTCGAACATCTGTTGAGAGAAATGAAAACACCTGTGCAGCGACGCTCCCCATCCAACCGGACAGAGCGACGCTCCCCATCCAACCGGACAGAGCGACGCTCCCCATCCAACCGGACAGAGCGACGCTCCCCATCCAACCGGACAGAGCGACGCTCCCCATCCAACCGGACAGAGCGACGCTCCCCATCCAACCGGACAGAGCGACGCTCCCCATCCAACCGGACAGAGCGACGCTCCCCATCCAACCGGACAGAGCGACGCTCCCCATCCAACCTGACAGAGCGACGCTCCCCATCCAACCGGACAGAGCGACGCTCCCCATCCAACCTGACAGAGCGACGCTCCCCATCCAACCTGACAGAGCGACGCTCCCCATCCAACCGGACAGAGCGACGCTCCCCATCCAACCGGACAGAGCGACGCTCCCCATCCAACCTGACAGAGCTTGTTCTCGCTTTGTCATTCAGGGGTATTGAGTATGGGTTGATGACAAAAAAATATCTATTTAATCAATTTTAGAATAAAGCTGTAACGTAACAAAATGTGGAAAATGGGAAGGGGTCTGATTACTTTCCTAATGTACTGTATAAAAATATTTTAAAAAAAAAATCACAATATGATACTCAATTGGCATACTAAAATGGAAAAAGGAATGAATAGACCATTTCAGTTTTCACATAGAAATAAGCTGCATTCGCATATGTTGGACACACATAGTTAAACACAACACAGTAGTTATACATTTTAAGACATATAACGAAGAGTGCCTACCTGTGTCAGCTGCGGTGTGTGGGTGTCTCTCCTGCAGTGGGCGAGTGTAGCAGTGGTGCATGTGTTTGAGCACCCGGTCCAGCGTAGCGTGGAACAGTGCACCAGAACCACTACACTCCGACCACAGAGCCATCCGAGCAGGCCGCTCCGACAGCCCTGGGAGCACTGAGAGAGAGAGGACAGACGGAGATTCATTATTAGGTTATAGATAAATGTGTAAGTCAGAAAGACGAAAACACACTGCTCAGTGAATTAGTCCCCTCAAGTCCCACTCCTCCTGTGGGCCTCCCGAGTGGCGCAGTGGTCTAAGGCTGTGCCACTAGAGATCCTGGTTCGAGTCCGGGCTCTGTCGCAGCCGGCTGCCACTGGGAGACCCATGGGGCGGTGCACAATAGGCCCAGCGTCGTTCGGGTTAGGGGAGGGTTTGGCCGGCAGGGATGTCCTTGTCCCATCGCACACCAGCGACTCCTGCCGGGCGCAGTGCATGCTGACACAGTGTTTCTTCTGACACATTGGTGCGGCTGGCTTTCGGGTTCAGTGGGCATTGTGTCAAGAAGCAGTGTGGCTTGGTTGGGTTGTGTTTCGGAGGACGCATGGCTCTCGACCTTCGTCTCTCCCGAGTCCGTACGGGAGTAGCAGCGATGAGACAAGACTGTAACTACCAATTGGATATCAGGAAAAAGGGGTAAAAAAAAAGGTCTCACTGCTCCCATGACTCTGTCCCCTGCTCCCATGACTCTGTCCCCTGCTCCCATGACTCTGTCCCCTGCTCCCATGACTCTGTCCCCTGCTCCCATGACTCTGTCCCCTGCTCCAATGACTCTGTCCCCTGCTCCAATGACTCTGTCCCCTGCTCCAATGACTCTGTCCCCTGCTCCAATGACTCTGTCCCCTGCTCCAATGACTCTGTCCCCTGCTCCAGAGTAGACTACTCACCGTCAGCAGCAGAGGTGATGCTCCCCAGGCGTTCTGTGCTGATCTCTCCCAGTTCCTCTAGCAGCTGAGTCTGAGCTGAGAGCTTCTGGAGCTGGGCTCGACGCTGCCAAGGGCTCCCCCCACTGGACAGGAGCTGTCATTACACACAGACACAGTCACACGTAGTTGTGGCCAATAAATGATGGGAGAGCTTCCACCCCGCACTATTAGATCGATGCAAATTACATTTTACTACAACCGCTTCATAATTCGTTTTCAGTCTGTTAAGTTAGATTGTTATCGATTAGAAATGTTTGAAATTACTGGAACATGTTAATTCACCTGGATGAGATGGTCGCAGTACTGCAGGTGAATTACGATGGCCACGTCCAGGTTCTCGTTGCCGGTAGTGAGAGGCAGGGGGCTGCCGGCCACACTGTTGCCCACCCCGGTGTCCTCCGTCAGGGCTTCACTCAGGTGACACCTGACCTCTGGGTGCGGGCCCCCAGGTCTGTTAAGACAGACAGGAGATACACACTGTCACCAGAAGGAAGCAGCAGAGTATAGAAGTGTAGAAGTATAGAAGTGTAGAAGTATAGAAGTGCACTACAATCACTACTAAAGCCATTAGAATATAACAGTATGTGAATCAGCATGATATGGGATGCTAGAGTTAAATGCAGTACGAATCCATTAATTTAAATCTACAATATGTAATTTTGGGGGGCGACCTGACCAAATTCACATAGATATGTCATTCTCATTGGAAGCAAGTCTAAGAAGCGGTTAGATATGTTCTATATATGCTATTTTTAAGCTTCCAGTTCTTAAGTTTCGGTTTTGCGTTTTTTACTTTCGGGTTTGTACACTAACTTCAAACAGACGAATATACAGGGGAGAGAGAGGGGGAGAGACAGATGGGAAGGGGGAGAGACAGATGGGAGGGGGAGAGACAGATGGGAGGGGGAGAGAGAGAGACAGGGGGAGAGACAGATGGGAGGGGGAGAGAGACAGATGGGGGAGAGAGATGGGAGGGGGAGAGACAGAGGGGGAGAGAGAGAGACAGAGGGGGAGAGAGAGAGACAGTGGGAGAGACAGATGGGAGGGGGAGAGACAGAGGGGGAGAGAGAGAGACAGAGGGGGAGAGAGAGAGACAGGGGGAGAGACAGATGGGAGGGGGAGAGACAGATTGGGGGAGAGAGAGACAGGGTGAGAGACAGATGGGAGGGGGAGAGACAGAGGAGGAGAGAGAGAGACAGAGGGGGAGAGAGAGAGAGACAGGGGGAGAGACAGATGGGAGGGGGAGAGACAGATAGAGGGGGAGTGAGACAGATGGGAGGGGGAGAGAGACAGGGGAGAGACAGATGGGGGAGAGACAGGGGGAGAGACAGAGGGGGAGAGACAGGGGAGAGAGACAGATGGGAGGGGGAGAGACAGGGGGAGAGACAGAGAGGGGGAGTGAGACAGATGGGAGGGGGAGAGAGACAGATAGGGGAGAGACAGGGGAGAGAGACAGGGGATGGAGACAGATGGGGGAGAGAGACAGATAGAGGGGAGAGACAGATAGAGGGGAGTGAGACAGATAGAGGGGGAGTGAGACAGATAGAGGGGGAGTGAGACAGATGGGAGGGGGAGTGAGACAGATGGGAGGGGGAGAGAGACAGATGGGGGAGAGACAGATAGAGGGGGAGAGACAGGGGGAGAGACAGAGGGAGGGGGAGAGACAGATGGGAGGGAGAGAGAGACAGGGGGAGAGACAGATGGGGGAGAGACAGGGGAGAGACAGAGGGGGAGAGACAGATAGAGGGGGAGTGAGACAGATGGGAGGGGGAGAGAGACAGATAGGGGAGAGACAGGGAGAGAGACAGATGGGGGAGAGAGACAGATAGAGGGGAGAGACAGATAGAGGGGGAGAGACAGATAGAGGGGGAGTGAGACAGATAGAGGGGGAGAGACAGATAGAGGGGGAGTGAGACAGATAGAGGGGGAGTGAGACAGATGGGAGGGGAGAGACAGATGGGAGGGGGAGAGAGACAGATGGGGAGAGACAGAGGGGAGTGAGACAGATGGGAGGGGGAGAGAGACAGATGGGAGGGAGAGAGAGACAGGGGGAGAGACAGATGGGGGGAGAGACAGGGGGAGAGACAGAGGGGGAGAGACAGGTAGAGGGGGAGAGAGACAGATGGGAGGGGGAGAGAGACAGATGGGGGAGAGACAGATAGAGGGGGAGAGAGACAGATGGGAGGGGGAGAGAGACAGATGGGAGGGGGAGAGAGACAGATGGGAGGGGGAGAGAGACAGATGGGAGGGGGAGAGAGACAGATGGGAGAGAGGGAGGGAGACAGATGAGAGAGAGACAGATGGGAGAGAGGGAGAGAGACAGATGGGAGAGAGGGAGAGAGGGAGAGAGACAGATGGGAGAGAGACAGAGACAGGTAGGGGGAGCGAGAGAGACAGAGAGAAGGGGAGAGAGAGGGGGAGAGAGAGAGAGACAGAGAGAGGGGGAGAGAGAGGGGGGAGAGAGGTGAGGGAGCAAGAGAGACAGAGAGGGGGGAGAGAGATGGAGGAGAGAGGTGAGGGGAGCGAGAGAGACCGAGGGGAGAGAGACAGAGAGGGGGGAGAGAGACGGAGAGAGGGGGAGAGAGAGGGGGAGAGAGACAGAGAGAGGCGGAGAGAGAGAGAGAGGGGGAGAGAGAGAGACAGAGGGGGAGAGAGAGACAGAGGGGGAGAGAGCGAGACAGAGAGGTGGGAGAGAGCGAGACAGAGAGGTGGGAGAGAGAGAGACAGAGGGGGAGAGAGGGAGTCAGATAGAGGTGGGAGAGAGTGAGACAGAGGGGGAGAGAGACAGATAGAGTTGGGGGAGAGAGAGAGAGAGTCAGATAGAGGTGGGAGAGAGACAGATAGAGGTGGGAGAGAGAGGTGGGAGAGAGACAGATAGAGGTGGGAGAGAGACAGATAGAGGGGGGGAGAGAGAGACAGATAGAGGGGAGAAAAACAGCCTGGGTTAGTCCCACACACATACACAGGCCCAGTAGAATCTCATTGGCTGTGGAGGGACAGTGGGGTTAGCAGACAGATGTTAGAGGCAGATGGAAGGAGACAGACATGGTCACCACCACCATCTCCTAGGCAGGGACAGAGGGGTAGTAGACTAGCGAGAGGACAGGGGAGAGGACTTGCCTCCTCCCATCCCTCCCTCCTGACTCACCCGATACTGTCCGCCTCCATGTCAAAGAACACGGAGCGCTGGAGGGAGTGGTCATCACCCGTGTCATCGTCGTCAAAGTCGGAGGTGTTGAGGAAGTCGAAGCTCTCCAGGGCGCTCTCAACCATCAGAGTGAGGCTGGACGACCTGCTCCTGTGGCCCGGGAGGCGGCACTGAGGGAGAGATCAGACCCTGAAGAACCCTGCAGGGTGTGGGTTGTCTGGTAATGCCAGACTAGGTTGGCCTACTACTGAGGGAGAGATCAGACCCTGAAGAACCCTGCAGGGTGTGGGTTGTCTGGTAATGCCAGACTAGGTTGGCCTACTACTGAGGGAGAGATCAGACCCTGAAGAACCCTGCAGGGTGTGGGTTGTCTGGTAATGCCAGACTAGGTTGGCCTACTACTGAGGGAGAGATCAGACCCTGAAGAACCCTGCAGGGTGTGGGTTGTCTGGTAATGCCAGACTAGATTGGCCTACTGCTGAGGGAGAGATCAGACCCTGAAGAACCCTGCAGGGTGTGGGTTGTCTGGTAATGCCAGACTAGGTTGGCCTACTACTGAGGGAGAGATCAGACCCTGAAGAACCCTGCAGGGTGTGGGTTGTCTGGTAATGCCAGACTAGGTTGGCCTACTACTGAGGGAGAGATCAGACCCTGAAGAACCCTGCAGGGTGTGGGTTGTCTGGTAATGCCAGACTAGGTTGGCCTACTACTGAGGGAGAGATCAGACCCTGAAGAATCCTGCAGGGTGTGGGTTGTCTGGTAATGCCAGACTAGGTTGGCCTACTACTGAGGGAGAGATCAGACCCTGAAGAACCCTGCAGGGTGTGGGTTGTCTGGTAATGCCAGACTAGGTTGGCCTACTACTGAGGGAGAGATCAGACCCTGAAGAACCCTGCAGGGTGTGGGTTGTCTGGTAATGCCAGACTAGGTTGGCCTACTACTGAGGGAGAGATCAGACCCTGAAGAACCCTGCAGGGTGTGGGTTGTCTGGTAATGCCAGACTAGGTTGGCCTACTACTGAGGGAGAGATCAGACCCTGAAGAACCCTGCAGGGTGTGGGTTGTCTGGTAATGCCAGACTAGGTTGGCCTACTACTGAGGGAGAGATCAGACCCTGAAGAACCCTGCAGGGTGTGGGTTGTCTGGTAATGCCAGACTAGGTTGGCCTACTACTGAGGGAGAGACGACCTGCAGTCATAGGAGATTAAACTGGATGTCAAGGCTACAATGAGGCTACAGTCACAATAAAACCTATGTACATAAAACAACTATCATAAACTACCGCTCTTACAAATATTTCAGCAGATAATACTTTTTCATAAAGGTCAACAGAAACAATGTAGCCTCAGCTTGAACTGAAGGTAGCGTAGCGGTTAAGGGGATTGGGTTAGTAACCGAAAGGTTGCTGGTTTGAATCCCCAAGTCGAGTAGGTGAAAAATCTGTCGATGTGCCCTTGAACAAGGCACTTACCCCTAATCGCTCCTGTTAGTCGCTTTGGATAAGAGCGTCTGCTAAATGACTCAAATGTAACAGGTAATGCACCAGGGTTGGGCTCAATTCTGTCTGAAGTCAATTCAGGATTTGAAATGAATTCCTACGGAGAAATGAAATGTCAAATTGAGCTAATATTGCATTGACCTCCAACCCTGTGATGCACACACAGTTGCTTGAGGAGAAAGTACAGGCCTCACCTTGAGTAGGTCCTCCAGGTGCATCACTTCCTGTTCCAGGTCCTGTAGCTCTCTACAGCGTTGTCCCAGTGACTCTAGCCTCAGTAGCAGACTCTGCAGGGTTTCTTCCAGGTTGCTCTCCAGGAAGGCCCGGCTCCCCTCCCCAGCCCAGCTCAGAACCCCCGCCTCGGGCAGAATGTCAGACGATGTCAGTCTCCTCACCAGTTGCCTGGTCAAGCTGCCTGGTTCTTCAGTGTCAAGTTCTACGGGCTTCAGTAGCTCCGAGCTGACAATAGAATACGTTACAATACAACACAATTTCATTGTCCCTCAAGGGGAGATTCGTTTGGCCTCTGCACATCATAAAGACAAAACATCCATCTATTACCTGTCATCTTCATCACCATCCCTGTCCGGCCGAGCGAGGTCCGGACACACACCCCCAGGAGCGGCCGCAGACAGCTGCCTCTCCGAGCAGAGAGAGACGGATCCTCCGTTACACTGGGACTCCGCCCTCTCCCACTCTGACTCCGCCTCCTCGCTGACCAGGCTGGTACTCACGCTGCCGCTGCTACTCTCCTCTTCCTCCTCACCTTCCTCTGCCTCTTCCACTACGTCTGCATGTATTCGAACGGTGACTTCAACGTTGGGGATTTGGGGCTGGGGGCAGGTTTCAGGGGGCGTGACGGTGATTTCGGGGTTGGACTGGCCGGGGGCGAGGCTGGGGGAGGAGACTGAAGTATCGGAGAAGGTGAAGGAGAGGCGCTTGCACTCGGTGTTACCACACCCACTGTTCTCAAAGACGTCATCAGGGAGGGTGGACTGGGGGGGAGAGAGAGAGAGAGAGATGGAGTGAGAGAGAGCGAGAGAGCGAGAGAGCGAGAGAGAGAGAGAGAGAGAGAGAGAGAGAGAGAGAGAGAGAGATGGAGTGAGAGAGAGTGAGAGAGAGAGAAGCATCACAGTTAACTCCTCTTTTCTAGTTCTACACAAGCTGACACATGCCACTCCATGCTAACAATAAGCAGGCACAGCCACAAAGACAGCATGCTAACTATAAGCAGGCACAGCCACACAGACAGCATGCTAACTATAAACAGGCACACAGACAGCATGCTAACTATCAGCAGGCACAGCCACACAGACAGCATGCTAACTATCAGCAGGCACAGCCACAAAGACAGCATGCTAACTATAAGCAGGTACAGCCACACAGACAGCATGCTAACTATAAGCAGGCACAGCCACACAGACAGCATGCTAACTATAAGCAGGTACAGCCACAAAGACAGCATGCTAACTATCAGCAGGCACAGCCACACAGACAGCATGCTAACTATAAGCAGGCACAGCCACAAAGACAGCATGCTAACTATAAGCAGGTACAGCCACAAAGACAGCATGCTAACTATAAGCAGGTACAGCCACAAAGACAGCATGCTAACTATCAGCAGGCACAGCCACACAGACAGCATGCTAACTATAAGCAGGCACAGCCACAAAGACAGCATGCTAACTATAAGCAGGTACAGCCACACAGACAGCATGCTAACTATAAGCAGGTACAGCCACACAGACAGCATGCTAACTATAAGCAGGCACAGCCACACAGACAGCATGCTAACTATAAGCAGGCACAGCCACACAGACAGCATGCTAACTATAAGCAGGCACAGCCACACAGACAGCATGCTAACTATAAACAGGCACAGCCACACAGACAGCATGCTAACAATAAGTAGGCACAGCCACACAGACAGCATGCTAACAATAAGCAGGCACAGCCACACAGACAGCATGCTAACAATAAGCAGCCACACAGACAGCATGCTAACTATCAGCAGGCACAGCCACACAGACAACATGCTAACAATAAGCAGGCACAGCCACACAGACAGCATGCTAACTATAAGCAGGCACAGCCACACAGACAGCATGCTAACTATAAACAGGCACACAGACAGCATGCTAACTATCAGCAGGCACAGCCACACAGACAGCATGCTAACAATAAGCAGCCACACAGACAGCATGCTAACTATCAGCAGGCACAGCCACACAGACAACATGCTAACAATAAGCAGGCACAGCCACACAGACAACATGCTAACAATAAGCAGGCACAGCCACACAGACAGCATGCTAACAATAAGCAGGCACAGCCACACAGACAGCATGCTAACAATAAGCAGCCACACAGACAGCATGCTAACTATCAGCAGGCACAGCCACACAGACAACATGCTAACAATAAGCAGGCACAGCCACACAGACAACATGCTAACAATAAGCAGGCACAGCCACACAGACAGCATGCTAACAATAAGCAGGCACAGCCACAAAGACAGCATGCTAACAATAAGTAGGCACAGCCACACAGACAGCATGCTAACTATAAGCAGGCACAGCCACAAAGACAGCATGCTAACAATAAGCAGCCACACAGACAGCATGCTAACTATCAGCAGGCACAGCCACACAGACAGCATGCTAACAATAAGCAGCCACACAGACAGCATGCTAACTATCAGCAGGCACAGCCACACAGACAGCATGCTAACAATAAGCAGCCACACAGAGAGCATGCTAACAATAAACACCCACACAGACAGCATGCTAAATATCAGCAGCCACACAGACAGCATGCTAACAATAAACACCCACACAGACAGCATGCTAAATATCAGCAGCCACACAGACAGCATGCTAACAATAAGCAGCCACACAGACAGCATGCTAACAATAAGCAGCCACACAGACAGCATGCTAACTATAAGCAGCCACAGCCACACAGACAGCATGCTAACAATAAGCAGGCACAGCCACACAGACAGCATGCTAACAATAAGCAGGCACAGCCACACAGACAGCATGCTAACAATAGGCAGGCACACAGACAGCATGCTAACTATCAGTAGGCACAGCCACACAGACAGGGGGAATCGGGTCTAGCCCTAACCTAGCACACCTCAGTCACATAACCCTCCAGGCTGGACTTGGGCCTGGGTTGGAGGGAGACCAGGTCGCCAAAGGAGCGACTGCGTCTCAGCTTCTCTAACAGGGAGTTCCTCAGACCGTGGAGGAAGGACAGGCGATGCTGGGTCGGGGACAGGCGATGCTGGGTCGGGGACAGGCGATGCTGGGTCGGGGACAGGCGATGCTGGGTCGGGGACAGGCGATGCAGGGTCGGGGACAGGCGATGCAGGGTCGGGGACAGGCGATGCTGGGTTGGGGAGGGGTGCCACTTCTTTACCACACACAAAGGGAGCAGGGGAGGGAGGAGAAACGGGTGAGTGGTGGGAGGGATGCGTGAGTGGTGGGAGGGATGGGTGAGTTAGTTAGCCTTAGCCATTGCATTCATAAACAGACACAAGCTGTTGGTTTCACAATCCAGTCAACACAAGGGCTGTGTTAGTGGGTTAGTGCAACGAGGAATCCTGTGTTGTGAGCAGGCTGGTGAGTGAGCAGTATGCTGCGTTATAAGACAGCAATGGGACTAGGAGTCATAGATCCTTAGATCCATACACCCACTCCCCTCCCCTATCCCACCCCAGGAGGAGGCTCTGTGTGGGACTCACAAAGAAGGACTGGTCCTGGAAGGTGGGTGTCTCTGGCGTGCCCTGGCTGTAGATAGACACTCGTCTCTGCAGGGCGGTGGCCTTGCTCACGTTCCCTGAAGACAGGGTCAGGTCTTCCACATCGAATGGACTGCATGGGGGGAGAGCAGAGAGACAGTCCATTAGAGAACTATAAACTACTAGGTGAATTCTGCTGTAACACTGGTGCAGACACCCAGGTTCTCCAGAAGAGGGCAGCGTTACAGTATAGCTTCATCACTTAGTCAACATTAACCGATGTAACTAACCACCGTAGCATAGTGTAGTTTATAATACTTTATACAACGGGTGGCTCTAAATCCTGAATGCTGATTGGTTAAAAGCGCATTCCAGCCGGTGCCTATTCCTCAAGTTTCCACCAATCTATGACGTTAAAATGCCTACTTATTCTGTTCCATCTGACTGTACAATCCACTGTCTCATCAGCCCAGGTAGGGAAGTTAGAAACTTGATCTTCACTATAAAAACCCTCCAGACATTCTCTTTATTTTAGACTAACATTTAGTTTAACAGCGGAGATTTGTATGAACCTTACTGTCTGTCTCGCTACGTCCTAAAGAATGTTGTGTTTCGGCTACAAAAACAATAGTTCTGACGTTGGTGTTGATGTTTTTCTGCTCCTTGAACACCAACAATAACTCCATGTGAACTTTAACCTCCTTTGATTCAGATTCAACAGTCACTAGTCACACCTTAAAAACATGTACCCCTGTCAAATAGACATTTAATTAAGTCCACTTACAACAGGGGACCCCAAACATTTTTCTTTCAGTGAAGGGGTCATAATATTTTGTAGCTTAAAAGTTAAAAACTATTTTTTTGCTGCATTTGTAGGTAGAAAACAGAAACTCTGTTAATTACAACCCATCTAGTGGCTACCAGAGGTTACTGACGTATCCCCGGTTCTATGAACCAAATGCGAGTTTCTCTCGCACAACCCCATTTTCAAATCAGGCGACCCCACGTGGGGTCATGACCCCTAATTTTGGAAATGCTGACTTACAACCATGTGACCTCCAGGTTGAGTTTGATGGTTCCCAGGTCATTAACGTCTACAGCCACCACCTGAGGCATGGCCGTGAACAGATCCTTGGTCTCACAGATCACACTGCCCACCAGGATGTGAGTGGCCAGGCCCTTCAGCTCCGTCACCTGATTTGACCACAGACAGGAAGTTAGAGGTCAGATCACACTGCCCACCAGGATGTGTGGCTAGACCCTTCAGCTCCGTCACCTGATTGGACCAAAGAGATAGTTGGGACCAGGGTTCAAAGGTAATTTGGCTTCAGAACCTTAGGAGGACTGTGGTTTGCCCTCAGAAATGGTTTGACAGGGGCAACATTCAAAATGAAATACATTGCAGATGCCTGTCAGATCCCCGCACGCCTGGATAGGTATTTAACATATCAGCTAACCAACCGCATCATATGATATAACATTCTCACGTGTACCTTGATGTTGATGAGGTCTGTGATGAGGGGCGTGAAGACCATCTCCTCTCCGTCCCAACTCTGTCTGGAGTTTACCTCTATCTTCCCCTTCAGCTTCCAGCGCTGACGCCCATACCGCATGAAGATCTGACAGAGGGAGGGAGAGAAACAGAGAGAGAGGGAAGGAGGGTGGAGAGGGAGAGAAACAGAGAGAGAGGGAAGGGGGTGGAGAGGGAGAGAAACAGAGAGAGAGGGAAGGAGGGTGGAGAGGGAGAGAAACAGAGAGAGAGGGAAGGAGGGTGGAGAGGGAGAGAAACAGAGAGAGAGGGAAGGAGGGTGGAGAGGGAGAGAAACAGAGAGAGAGGGAAGGAGGGTGGAGAGGGAGAGAAACAGAGAGAGAGGGAAGGAGGGTGGAGAGGGAGAGAAACAGAGAGAGAGGGAAGGAGGGTGGAGAGGGAGAGAAACAGAGAGAGAGGGAAGGAGGGTGGAGAGGGAGAGAAACAGAGAGAGAGGGAAGGAGGGTGGAGAGGGAGAGAAACAGAGAGAGAGGGAAGGAGGGTGGAGAGGGAGAGAAACAGAGAGAGAGGGAAGGAGGGTGGAGAGGGAGAGAAACAGAGAGAGAGGGAAGGAGGGTGGAGAGGGAGAAAGGAAGAGAGAGAGAAAGGAGTTAGA
Source organism: Oncorhynchus tshawytscha (assembly GCF_018296145.1). NCBI lineage: Eukaryota > Metazoa > Chordata > Actinopteri > Salmoniformes > Salmonidae > Oncorhynchus > Oncorhynchus tshawytscha. The sequence goes on from NC_056459.1 coordinate 28,542,606, forward strand.
GATAGATGAAAGGCAAAGGAGACAGAAGTCAAGAGCCATGAAACAGTTGTTTTTATGTATTCATAATTGCCATTTTGGAGCCAGTCTGCAGATTGGGAAAGACACAGTTGTCTACTTCTGATGTAGAGAGGGCCTCATTCATATAACTCACCTCATACTGGTCTCCTGGACAGAGACGAGCAAAACCAGCAAGACCTGAAGTGAGAGAGGGATGGAGAGCGAGGGGGGGGGGCAGAGAGAGAGAGAGAGACAAAGAGAGATGAAGAGATACTCATTGCTTGTTTGTCTCCAGTTTTCCCTACCAGATACCTCTACTCTAATGGCTGTCCCACTGGCCGTAGTCTTACCTTTCATTTTGATATGGAACTCCCCCAGCATGTTCTCCAGCTCCCCCTCTAACGTGCTCATATTCTGGGGAGGAAGGGAGAATGATCAGCACAAAAACAAAAAAACAACAGGAGACAAACCAAACCCATTCATCAAACTTTGATATCAGGCACCAGAACTGTGTTTGATCTAAGTGGGTGATCCGTATGGTGCCGGTGAATGGCCTGATGATTACAGAGTATAGTTGTGTATGCGCGTGGATCCACACCTCTGTGTACTCCTTGTATCTGCGGTTGACCTCTGACATGCTCTCTCTGGTGGCCTTGGTGGAGGGAGATGCAGAGAAGGCCTGCTTCATCTTACTGGCTCCCTCCCTCAGCCTGCGCTGGATACAGAATGCCTCATACAGCTCATCCACCTACAGGAGACACAGAGGGTCATAGTTCAAATCGATACACCGTAGCATAGAGAGGGTTACACACTTAGACATGTAGAAAGTACAGAGAGCAGAGGGTTATAGTCTTAAAATACACAACAAAGAGAGGGCTACATATTTTTAACCTAGAATAAAGTATGCCTTTCACAAACACACATACTCTGCACGTTCTGTACCGATCGTGCAATAACGGTCTGGGAAGCTTGTGATGTTCCATTCAGTGTTAACAGACGCCCTGGGCCTGAAACAAGCCTGTGATGTTCCATTCAGTGTAAACAGAAGCCCTGGGCCTGAAACAAGCCTGTGATGTTCCATTCAGTGTAAACAGAAGCCCTGGGCCTGAAACAAGCCTGTGATGTTCCATTCAGTGTAAACAGAAGCCCTGGGCCTGAAACAAGCTTGTGATTTTACATTCAGTGTAAACCGAAGCCCTGGGCCTGAAACAAGCCTGTGATGTTCCAGTCAGTGTAAACAGAAGCCCTGGGCCTGAAACAAGCCTGTGATGTTCCACTCAGTGTAAACAGAAGCCCTGGGCCTGAAACAAGCCTGTGATGTTCCACTCAGTGTAAACAGAAGCCCTGGGCCTGAAACAAGCCTGTGATGTTACATTCAGTGTAAACCGAAGCCCTGGGCCTGAAACAAGCCTGTGATGTTCCACTCAGTGTAAACAGAAGCCCTGGGCCTGAAACAAGCGTACAAATCTAATCCACCCTCCCTTTTACATAAAGATACTAAATATTCAGCATGCAGATGAGTGATCATTTTCTAGAATGCTGCGGTGGCTACCTGAGGGACTCCGTCTGCTTCCGGGGAAGGCTGATTACCATGTCTGGCAGAATGATGTCTCAAACCCAACCCAGAGTCTCAAACCCTTTGTCATAGATTTACACATTTAGATCACAGCACACTGACCGACATCCCCCTGCATATGAACTATGCTAAACCCATGGACTGAGGAGAGAAAAGGGGATAGAGGGCTGGAGAACGACAGCTGGCAAGGACCTCAACATGACAGCAGAACATAATGCCCAGGCTGTGAGCAGAGCAACAACCCCCCCCAAGCCCCATCCTGTGACCTATGCGGTATGTATCAGATGCTCAACATGCTCTGTTCACACCTACTGTGATGGTCCGGGCCAAAACCACACGATAACAACACTAGACACTATGGAACACAAAGATTTTATCTCATCCTGGAAAATACAAGGACTGAGGTCACCTGCCTTTGGCCTAAAGAACCGGAACCCAGACTTCATCAAATGATTTGGAAATACAGACATTGTCATCCTACAAGAAACATGGTTTAAAGGAGATGGACCCACTGGTTGCCCTCTAGGTTACAGAGAGCTGGTAGTACCATCCACCAAACCTCCAGGTGTGAAACAGGGAAGAGACTCAGGGGGTATGCTACTTTGGTATAGAGCAGACCTGATACTCTATTAAATTAGTCAAAACAGGAATATTTTACATTTGGCTAGAAATTAATGAGGAAATGATCTCAACAGAGAAAAATGTCCTCGTGTGCTACCTATATCCCCCCAAAAGAATCCGCTTACTTTAACAATGACAGCTTCTCCATCCTAGAGGGGTAGATCAACCATTTCCAAGCCCAGGGACATGTACTAGTCTGTGGCGACCTAAATGCCAGAACCGGACAAGAACCTGACACCCTCAGCACACAGGGACAAACACCTACCTGGAGGTGACAGCATTCCCTCCCCCATATGCCCCCCTAGACACAGCTATGACAAAACAACCAACGAAAACAGGTCACAACTCCTGCAGCTCTGTCCTACGCTGGGTCTGTACATAGTCAAGGGTAGGCTTCGATGAGACTCCTTTAGTAGGTACCCACAGCTCATCCCTTGACAGTAATACAGTAGGTTACTTTATCACTGACCTCAACCCAGAGTCTCTCAGAGTGTTCACAGTCAGCCCACTGACACCCCTATTAGACCACAGAAAAATCACAGTCTACTTGAACAAAGCTGTTTGCTGATGACCTGGTGCTGCTGTCCCCAACCAAGGAGGGCCTACAGCAGCACCTACAGTGCCTTGCGAAAGTATTCGGCCCCCTTGAACTTTGCGACCTTTTGCCACATTTCAGGCTTCAAACAAAAAGATATAAAACTGTATTTTTTTGTGAAGAATCAACAACAAGTGGGACACAATCATGAAGTGGAACGACATTTATTGGATATTTCAAACTTCTTTAACAAATCAAAAACTGACAAATTGGGCGTGCAAAATTACCCCCTGTCCGGGGGTGTCCTCGGATGGGGCCACAGTGTCTCCTGACCCCTCCTGTCTCAGCCTCCAGTATTTATGCTGCAGTAGTTTATGTGTCGGGGGGCTAGGGTCAGTTTGTTATATCTGGAGTACTTCTCCTGTCCTATTTGGTGTCCTGTGTGAATCTAAGTGTGTGTTCTCTAATTCTCTCCTTCTCTCTTTCTTTCTCTCTCTCGGAGGACCTGAGCCCTAGGACCATGCCCCAGGACTACCTGACATGATGACTCCTTGCTGTCCCCAGTCCATCTGACCGTGCTGCTGCTCCAGTTTCAACTGTTCTGCCTTGTTATTATACGACCATGCTGGTCATTTATGAACATTTGAACATCTTGGCCATGTTCTGTTATAATCTCCACCCGGCACAGCCAGAAGAGGACTGGCCACCCCACATAGCCTGGTTCCTCTCTAGGTTCCTTTCTAGGGAGTTTTTCCTAGCCACCGTGCTTCTACACCTGCATTGCTTGCTGTTTGGGGTTTTAGGCTGGGTTTCTGTATAGCACTTTGAGATATCAGCTGATGTATGAAGGGCTATATAAATAAATTTGATTTGAAAGAGCTGATTCAGCGAGAGAGGAGAAAGGGCAGAGTCAGAGAGAGGAGAAAGGGCAGAGTCAGAGAGAGGAGAAAGAGCTGATTCAGCGAGAGAGGAGAAAGGGCTGAGTCAGAGAGAGGAGAAAGGGCTGAGTCAGAGAGAGGAGAAAGAGCTGATTCAGCGAGAGAGGAGAAAGGGCTGAGTCATACAGAGAGAGGAGAAAGAGCTGATTCAGCGAGAGAGGAGAAAGGGCTGAGTCATACAGAGAGGGAGAGGAGAAAGAGCTGATTCAGCGAGAGAGGAGAAAGGGCTGAGTCATACAGAGAGAGGAGAAAGGGCTGAGTCATACAGAGAGAGGAGAAAGGGCTGAGTCATACAGAGAGGGAGAGGAGAAAGAGCTGAGTCAGAGAGAGAGGAGAAAGGGCTGAGGCATAAAGAGAGATGAGAAAGAGCTGAGTCAGAGAGCGAGATGAGAAAGGGCTGAGTCAGAGAGAGAGGAGAAAGGGCTGAGTCAGAGAGAGAGGAGAAAGGGCTGAGTCAGAGAGAGAGGAGAAAGGGCTGAGTCAGAGCAATGAGGATTTGAAGATGACTCTGACATTTTGTATCAGATGGGGATGTGAAACGAACTCCTCAGCCTTAAGTGTCCCACTTGCGTCGCCTAATTAGCTAGCTTTTGAGGTGGCACGTTCGGCTAAGAGGATGGTTTGTTTGTGAGGCAGACGTCCTGAGTCCGCGCCATGTATGGGCCGAATCAGGAGAAAGTGGTACTCGCTAAGCAAGCAGCGTGACATCCTTCACAATTGCTTGTTCTGATATTTCCTTTAAAAAAAATGTAAAAATGAATATTACTGGACTGTTGGCGCTAAAAACACCAGCAATAACATCTGTAAATCTGTGTACGCGACCAATAAACTTTGATTTTTATCTACTTTCTCCTGAATCATGAGATTTATTCCATCAAAGAGTTTAATTCATTCTAACAATGAAGTCTCCATGTCAATTAACTCTCTATAACAATGTCAAATAAAGTTATTTGAGCTATATAAAGTTAAGCGATTGCAGAGGTGGAGAGTGCAGTAACCAGACCCTCTGTGCCAACTTTACCCTATAGGATTCAGGTCACCAAGTGGTATCTGATGAATGGGGACTTGGTGGAGTGGGCAGAGACAGACAGACAGCCGCTGGTGTCAGGCAGTCTAAGGTGGGATGCCTGCTGGTGTCAGTCAGTATAAGATGGGATGCCTGTACTGCTGTTGCAGGGGAGAAACAATGACACTGCATTACTCTAGTACCATTAGACTCTACCACCATTAGACTCTACCACCATTAGACTCTACCACCATTAGACTCTACCACCATTAGACTCTACCACCATTAGACTCTACCACCATTAGACTCTACCACCATTAGACTCTACCACCATTAGACTGTACATTAGACTGTAGTACCATTAGACTCTACCACCATTAGACTCTACCACCATTAGACTCTACTACCATTAGACTCTACTACCATTAGACTGTACATTAGACTCTACTACCATTAGACTCTACTACCATTAGACTCTACTACCATTAGACTGTACATTAGACTGTAGTACCATTAGACTCTACTACCATTAGACTGTACATTAGACTGTAGTACCATTAGACTCTACCACCATTAGACTCTACCACCATTAGACTCTACCACCATTAGACTCTACCACCATTAGACTCTACCACCATTAGACTCTACCACCATTAGACTCTACCACCATTAGACTGTACATTAGACTGTAGTACCATTAGACTCTACTACCATTAGACTCTACCACCATTAGACTCTACCACCATTAGACTGTACAACCATTAGACTCTACCACCATTAGACTGTACATTAGACTGTAGTACCATTAGACTCTACCACCATTAGACTCTACCACCATTACTGTACATTAGACTGTAGTACCATTAGACTCTACCACCATTAGACTGTAGTACCATTAGACTCTACCACCATTAGACTGTAGTACCATTAGACTCTACTACCATTAGACTCTACTACCATTAGACTGTAGTACCATTAGACTCTACTACCATTAGACTGTAGTACCATTAGACTCTACTACCATTAGACTGTAGTACCATTAGACTCTACTACCATTAGACTGTACATTAGACTCTACTACCATTAGACTCTACTACCATTAGACTCTACTACCATTAGACTGTACATTAGACTCTACTACCATTAGACTCTACTACCATTAGACTGTACATTAGACTGTAGTACCATTAGACTCTACTACCATTAGACTCTACTACCATTAGACTGTACATTAGACTCTACTACCATTAGACTCTACTACCATTAGACTCTACTACCATTAGACTCTACTACCATTAGACTGTACATTAGACTGTAGTACCATTAGACTCTACTACCATTAGACTGTAGTACCATTAGACTCTACTACCATTAGACTCTACTACCATTAGACTGTACATTAGACTGTAGTACCATTAGACTCTACCACCATTAGACTCTACTACCATTAGACTCTACTACCATTAGACTGTACATTAGACTGTAGTACCATTAGACTCTACCACCATTAGACTGTAGTACCATTAGACTCTACCACCATTAGACTGTAGTACCATTAGACTCTACTACCATTAGACTCTACTACCATTAGACTGTAGTACCATTAGACTCTACTACCATTAGACTGTAGTACCATTAGACTCTACTACCATTAGACTGTAGTACCATTAGACTCTACTACCATTAGACTGTACATTAGACTGTAGTACCATTAGACTCTACTACCATTAGACTCTACTACCATTAGACTGTACATTAGACTCTACTACCATTAGACTCTACTACCATTAGACTGTACATTAGACTGTACCATTAGACTCTACTACCATTAGACTCTACTACCATTAGACTGTACATTAGACTCTACTACCATTAGACTCTACTACCATTAGACTGTACATTAGACTCTACTACCATTAGACTCTACTACCATTAGACTCTACTACCATTAGACTCTACTACCATTAGACTGTACATTAGACTGTAGTACCATTAGACTCTACTACCATTAGACTGTAGTACCATTAGACTCTACTACCATTAGACTGTACATTAGACTGTAGTACCATTAGACTCTACCACCATTAGACTCTACCACCATTAGACTCTACCACCATTAGACTCTACCACCATTAGACTCTACCACCATTAGACTGTACATTAGACTGTAGTACCATTAGACTCTACTACCATTAGACTCTACTACCATTAGACTCTACTACCATTAGACTGTACATTAGACTGTAGTACCATTAGACTCTACCACCATTAGACTGTACATTAGACTGTAGTACCATTAGAGTCTACTACCATTAGACTGTACATTAGACTGTAGTACCATTAGACTCTACTACCATTAGACTGTACATTAGACTGTAGTACCATTAGACTCTACTACCATTAGACTCTACTACCATTAGACTCTACTACCATTAGACTCTACTACCATTAGACTGTACATTAGACTGTAGTACCATTAGACTCTACCACCATTAGACTCTACCACCATTAGACTCTACCACCATTAGACTCTACCACCATTAGACTCTACCACCATTAGACTGTACATTAGACTGTAGTACCATTAGACTCTACTACCATTAGACTCTACCACCATTAGACTCCACTACCATTAGACTGTACTATTCATTCTCCTGACCTAGACCAGACAGAGGAAGGCTAACATAGTATTGGCAGTTCACATGATTTTAGTTTGATTGATTTTCTTTTAAATCTGTGGTAATGTCACTTTAAGGAAGTTCTTTAAGTGTTTTTAAAGACTTCTCAGTGGGAAAGTCTCTCTAGAGATCGTGATAACGTATCACCATATTTCTGGGCCTGAGGATGTAGCTCTAAGTGTCACCCTCCTCCCCCCACCCATCGCCCCAGGAAATGAAGGACAGGGTGACTGGGCAGGCTTTTCTAAATGGAGACTGTAGTGAAAACACTGTGTTGGGCTGAGTAAGGAAACAACACATTCTGTGGGCTCCACTGCTCACACCCTGAAAGAGGGACACACACCCACGTAAACACACACTGTGCAACAGCAGCTGAGGCAGGCTGGCAGGCACGCACACACACACGCGCACACACACACACGCGCATGCACACACACACACGTAAACACACACACACGTAAACACACACACGTGCAAAACGTAAACACACACACACGCACACACACGGTGCAAAAGCAGCTGAGGCAGGCTGGCAGGCATACACGCACGCACACACACGCGCACGCACACACGCGCATGCACACACACACGCGCACACACACACACGCGCACACACACACACGCGCACACACACACAGCTAGCAATAGAGGGACGAGCTCTATTCACAAGTGTGTCTTTAATCTTCTGTGGCTTTCGTCCTCTTAGGTTTAAAGAGGAACTCACTAAAAGTAGATTTAACCCACAAACAAACACCAAACATCATCAAGAAAGAGAGAGGACCCAGAGATGACCCAGAGAATATGTCTTTAACCAACCAACATCCAAACCAAAATATAATTCTAATGTATCACACACACACATAAGTTGACCTGCATGTCATGGACTAAGAAAGACTAAAGGAAATCCTCTTAAGTTGTGTTTATCATCTGAGTGTGGATCTACTCTTACAATCTACATTACACCAGGGACTAGCAGAGATAAGGCCTGCAGACACGTCATGTAGTACTCCCTGAGGGGAGGGGACGATCAGAGAACAGGCGGATAGGCCCGGATCCCAAAAAAACAGACAACTTGAGGGACCTGAACTACTAGCATCATAGGGAACAGAAATTCACTTTGATAATGTATAATAATATCTATAAAACGCTCAATAAATTATTAGACAACTGCATCTCATGTGCATTGGCATAACCTTCACACATTTTCTCATGAATAATTTCTTATTAAAGACTTTAAAAGTATAATTTCATTTAAAGTGTGACCCTCTATATGCAAATAGTATGTCTGTCTGTGGGAAACAGTTTATTAATGAATAAGCCAACTCCAAGGGAGGAGGGGCTGTTCCAGGCCAGGCTGTCTGAGGTAGCTCGGGGCTATGTGGCACAGGCCAGGCTGTCTGAGGTAGCTCGGTGCCATGTGGCACAGGCCTCTGTCTGTGGAGGAGGGGACATGTGTTGGGTGACAGGGGGACAGAGACACCACGACATCAAACTGACCAGTGATGTAGTCCTCACACACACTAACAAATACGGACACACACATACTGGAAGAGAATAGGAGGTGCCTGGAAGTCCCAGCTTTTCTGGCCTTCAATATCTTGCCCTCATCGCTCTAATGAGGGCTAGGCAGTACCAGTGAGCAGACACAAGCACGCACACACACACACACACACACGCACGCACACACGCACGCACACACACATCTAAGCAAGGCAACATCACAGGGCTGATTCATACCACCTGCTCCCCAATTACACTTCTCATCTGCAGACAGGGCAGGCATCACTTTGGACTGCCTGGTGTGTTGAAGAAAGGACACAGGGATGGTTGTGCGTCATTCACAGCCTCTCATCTCTGATAGGCGATGGTTTAGTACCTCCTGGTACCAAGGCACCCTGAGGGGGGCCATTCTGTCTCCAACTGGGTAGGTCTTAGTCCAAGAGCAATTACACACACACACGCACGACACCCACGCACACACAGTGACACACACACACAGTGACACACACACACAGTGACACACACAGTCAGTCACACACACACACACACTTAACAATAACTATTTATCCATGTATAGTCCACTTTTCAGGCTGATTTCATGTATTTTCTTCAGAAGGACAAGATAAAGAGGTGACTGCTCTCCCCCCTCCCTCCCACCTGTTGCAATCACCACTTCCTGTTTGGCTCTGCGCTACTTCCTGTCAACACCCGCCGCGGGTGGTGTGTGTACACACACTGTGTGTGTGTGTGTGTGTATACTGCAGTGTGTATTGCAAAGCTCTCTGTATCACTGTTACTGCTGAGATTATAGTCCTGCACCGTTAGGCTGACACACAAGGGCTCACATCACATGTGTGTTAGGAGTGTGTTGACAAGTTGACAGACTGATAATGAGCATGCTGTTAGAAAACATTCAAGTGAAAATCCACAAAAAAAAACGATCTTTTGGTATTGTTTTCATTAGTCCACTGTTGACATAGTCTCACAGTGTTTTGCATGTCAGCAGTCAACATTTCAAGATATTGGACTGTTAAGAAGCAGTGTCACCGGCCAAGTCATCCTGATGGTGAGAAACTGCTGAAATGTGAAACATTTTGGGATTATATCAACAGTGGACTAATGACAAAAATAACAAAAAGATAGAATTTTGAGTGGATTTTCCCTTTAACCGTCTATAGAGTTTAAAGAAAATGAACATATGGAGCAACACAACACTTAAAATGTGAATTAATTTGAACTCCTTTTCTGCCTGTGATCTAATGAGATCAATCAGGCTTTGGATGTAGATTTTATGTTGAGGTAGGCTGTGGATGTAGATTAAATGATGAGGTAGGCTGTAGATGTAGATTAAATGATGAGGTAGGCTGTGGATGTAGATTAAATGATGAGGTAGGCTGTAGATGTAGATTAAATGATGAGGTAGGCTTTAGATGTAGATTAAATGATGAGGTAGGCTGTAGATGTAATTCCCTGACATCATCAGTGTTTCATAGGGCAGTCAGACCGTCTGGTGATTCTCCTAGCGGAGATCTTTATTCACATTGATCTGAGTAGATAGCTATCTGCTGACGGCTGGGCTGGGCTTGTGTTTGTGTGCGTGTGTGTGTGTGTGTGTGTCAGCAATCCGCCACCCAGAGCTAGGCATCAGCTGGCTGCCTACTTTAGAACACTCATGCTCCTAGCATGCATTGTCCCTTGTCAAATTATTTAAAAAATACAACAAAGTCATCTTACAACATTGGACAAAACTGTATATGAGAAATGTTTGTGTTGTTCTTCTTCAGAAAACACCCCAGTTTTCTCATAACTCCAAATTTAGTTCATTCATCACTAGCAATGACAATGTGTAATTCTTGTGTAGAAAGCACTTCTTATTAAATTCATACAATTCTCATACAGTTTACCGTTCACAGAGGACCAAATGATTAATGAATGGAGGAGAACATTGCTAGGTGTAACAATGCTAGGTGTGAGGGACAACAAAACAGCAGAAAATGGTAGCGCTCAACACTAATGAATCACGCAGGCAGCACACCTCTGTTGAAAGGCCTCAGAAACATTACATCATCTGAAGTAATGAAAGAAGAGATACCTTCTGCTTTTTCAAAAGTTGGAAGTACACAGAGTTCAAAAACCTGTTGCTGAGTGTGTAGATAGAGGAGTGTGTGTAAAAAGATTTAACGTCACACTATAATTGGCTCTTCAGAAACCTTAAAGCCAACGTCTCTGTTTCCATGGTTACCTTTGGCACAGGAGCTGTTTTTGGTTTGTGTGTTGTGCTGTGGTTGACTGGTGTTCGTCTGGAGGTTGGACACACAGCAGGGCTACTGGAGAGGAACCATAGAGAATCAGACGGTACATGATAGGGATGCCACCCAATCTGGCAACAACAGGGACACGGCATGGGAAAAATTCTACCCAATCTGGCAACAATAGGGACACGTCAGGGGAGAATTCTACCCAATCTGGCAACAATAGAGACACGTCAGGGGAGAATTCTACCCAATCTGGCAACAATAGGGACACGTCAGGGGAGAATTCCACCCAATCTGGCAACAATAGGGACACGGCATGGGAAAATTCCACCCAATCTGGCAACAATAGGGACACGTCAGGGGAGAATTCTACCCAATCTGGCAACAATAGGGACACGTCAGGGGAGAATTCTACCCAATCTGGCAACAATAGGGACACGTCAGGGGAGAATTCCACCCAATCTGGCAACAATAGGGACACGGCAGGGGAGAATTCCACCCAATCTGGCAACAATAGGGACACGGGATGGGAAAATTCCACCCAATCTGGCAACAATAGGGACACGGCAGGGGAGAATTCTACCCAATCTGGCAACAATAGGGACACGTCAGGGGAGAATTCTACCCAATCTGGCAACAATAGGGACACAGCAGGGGAGAATTCTACCCAATCTGGCAACAATAGGGACACGGCAGGGGAGAATTCTACCCAATCTGGCAACAATAGGGACACGTCAGGGGAGAATTCTACCCAATCTGGCAACAATAGGGACACGGCAGGGGAGAATTCTACCCAATCTGGCAACAATAGGGACACGGCAGGGGAGAATTCCACCCAATCTGGCAACAATAGGGACACGGGATGGGAAAATTCCACCCAATCTGGCAACAATAGGGACACGGCAGGGGAGAATTCTACCCAATCTGGCAACAATAGGGACACGGCAGGGGAGAATTTTACCCAATCTGGCAACAATAGGGACACGGCAGGGGAGAATTCTACCCAATCTGGCAACAATAGGGACACGGCAGGGGAGAATTCCACCCAATCTGGCAACCGCAAAAAGGAGTATAGCCAGGGGGACTCGGAGGTGCAGGCCGATTAACATTAAAGGACGTGTGTGTGTGTGTGTGTGTGTGCTCAAGGCCTTTGCTCTCAGAAAATACATTTGAGACCTCAGAGGTCAAAAGGTCAAACCAGAGTAGTTAACATTAAGGGCGGTGTCCACAACACTGACAATCTATCTACAACACTGACAATCTATCTACAACACTGGTTGATGGTTGGAGAGTATGGTTCAGCTTTGATGGAAGGGTCCATAGCAACACTCATTAGCTGCTGTTGCTAGTGCGTGGGGAGGCTGGCTGAGCTGTCACGGAGTGTGCTGGCATGTGGGGGTGGCACAGAGGGCACAAAGAGAGGAGGAAAAGTGGACGGGAGAGGGCACAGTTTTAACCCTCTCTGAAGCACTTCATGCTCTCGTAAGGCTCTCAGATGGAAGGGTTTTCACTCAGTATGCTGGCTCACAGATTGGGCTACAGCAGAATCTATCCAAGGCAGTGCAGGAACACAGTCTGCTCTGCTAGTATGGAAATACCTTGCTCATGTGAAACTCCAACCGCCTCATGTACCTCTCGATGGTTTTGATTTGCTGCAGACAGAAATAGAACAAGCTAGAGTTAAAATGTGTTGGTGACAAGAGAAGATATTGTCAGTAAATCACGCATCTACGCCTCTAAACCAAGACAGCAGTTAAAACAGAGGATAACATGATCAAAGAGGTTAGACTTTCAGCTGAGAGGAGCCTATGGTACGGTAATCTAATCCCTCCTCTGACTTTACCTGGCAGGGAACTTCATTAAATGTAAACACACACTTCAAAGATCCATCCCATCCCCACTCTGACAGAAAGGTTAGGCAGGCCCTACCCTCCACTCACTCACCTTGTCAAGGTCATACAGGACTCCCTGGGGGAAAAAACGCACACACACACACACACACACACACACACACACACACACACACACACACACACGTTAGTTACTGCACAGTATATGGAGGCACAGCTCACGTCTACACAATTAAACGCAAGGCATATTGTGGTTGTCTGACATCAAAAGGAATATGATTTCTATTAAAACAGCCTCCTCTCATGGAGAAGCTGTCTTCAGTTAGAAGAGCTGAAATGTGTTTGTTCTGTGACTAGTGTAGTAGCTACCAGCTTCAGAACCCAGGTGAGAGGCATCTTATGTGAAATGTCACGATGATGAAACAACACCATTATCATTAACAACATTATCATCAGACTCATTAGAATGAGGAGACAAATCAAATCAAATCAAATTTTATTTGTCACATACACATGGTTAGCAGATGTTAATGCGAGTGTAGCGAAATGCTTGTGCTTCTAGTTCCGACAATGCAGTAATAACGAGCAAGTAATCTAACTAACAATTCCAAAAACTACTGTCATACACAGTGTAAGGGGAGACATGAGGTTCGCTAGCAGTGTTAATCAACCCAGGCCTCTGGGACTACCGTTTCTCATATTGGATCCCAACACTAGCAGTGTTAATCAACCCAGGCCTCTGGGACTACCGTTTCTCATATCGGATCCCAACACTAGCAGTGTTAATCAACCCAGTCCTCTGGGACTACCGTTTCTCATATTGGATCCCAACACTAGCAGTGTTAATCAACCCAGTCCTCTGGGACTACCGTTTCTCATATCGGATCCCAACACTAGCAGTGTTAATCAACCCAGTCCTCTGGGACTACCGTTTCTCATATCGGATCCCAACACTAGCAGTGTTAACCAACCCAGTCCTCTGGGACTACCGTTACCCATATCCGATCCCAACACTAGCACATCTGATTCATATAATCAAGGGCTTGATGAATAGTAAACTAGTCAAGGGCTTGGTGAATAGTAGACTAGCCAAGGGCTTGATGAAAAGTAGACGAATTCAAGGGCTTGATGAATAGTAGACTAGCTCAAGGGCTTGATAAATAGTAGACTAGTCAAGGGTTTGATGAACAGTAGACTAGTCAAGGGTTTGATGAACAGTAGACTAGTCAAGGGCTTGATGAATAGTAGACTAGTTCAAAGGCTTGATGAATAGTAGACTAGCTTAATCAGATGTGCTAGCGGTTGGATAGATCCAACATGTGAAACAGCAGGTAGGTCCCTGAGGACTGGGTTGAGAACCACTATGCTACATAGAAGTGTATAGGACTGGGTTGAGAACCACTATGCTACATAGAAGTGTATAGGACTGGGTTGAGAACCACTATGCTACATAGAAGTGTATAGGACTGGGTTGAGAACCACTATGCTACATAGAAGTGTATAGGACTGGGTTGAGAACCACTATGCTACATAGAAGTGTATAGGACTGGGTTGGGGAACCACTATGCTACATAGAAGTGTATAGGACTGGGTTGAGAACCACTATGCTACATAGAAGTGTATAGGACTGGGTTGGGGAACCACTATGCTACATAGAAGTGTATAGGACTGGGTTGAGAACCACTATGCTACATAGAAGTGTATAGGACTGGGTTGAGAACCACTATGCTACATAGAAGTGTATAGGACTGGGTTGAGAACCACTATGCTACATAGACGTGTATAGGACTGGGTTGAGAACCACTATGCTACATAGAAGTGTATAGGACAGGGTTGGGGAACCACTATGCTACATAGAAGTGTATAGGACTGGGTTGAGAACCACTATGCTACATAGAAGTGTATAGGACTGGGTTGAGAACCACTATGCTACATAGAAGTGTATAGGACTGGGTTGAGAACCACTATGCTACATAGAAGTGTATAGGACTGGGTTGAGAACCACTATGCTACATAGAAGTGTATAGGACTGGGTTGAGAACCACTATGCTACATAGACGTGTATAGGACTGGGTTGAGAACCACTATGCTACATAGAAGTGTATAGGACTGGGTTGAGAACCACTATGCTACATAGAAGTGTATAGGACTGGGTTGGGAACCACTATGCTACATAGAAGTGTATAGGACTGGGTTGGGAACCACTATGCTACATAGAAGTGTATAGGACTGGGTTGGGAACCACTATGCTACATAGAAGTGTATAGGACTGGGTTGAGAACCACTATGCTACATAGAAGTGTATAGGACTGGGTTGAGAACCACTATGCTACATAGAAGTGTATAGGACTGGGTTGAGAACCACTATGCTACATAGAAGTGTATAGGACTGGGTTGAGAACCACTATGCTACATAGACGTGTATAGGACTGGGTTGGGGAACCACTATGCTACATAGAAGTGTATAGGACTGGGTTGAGAACCACTATGCTACATAGAAGTGTATAGGACTGGGTTGGGGAACCACTATGCTACATAGAAGTGTATAGGACTGGGTTGAGAACCACTATGCTACATAGAAGTGTATAGGACTGGGTTGGGGAACCACTATGCTACATAGAAGTGTATAGGACTGGGTTGAGAACCACTATGCTACATAGAAGTGTATAGGACTGGGTTGAGAACCACTATGCTACATAGACGTGTATAGGACTGGGTTGAGAACCACTATGCTACATAGAAGTGTATAGGACTGGGTTGAGAACCACTATGCTACATAGAAGTGTATAGGACAGGGTTGAGAACCACTATGCTACATAGAAGTGTATAGGACTGGGTTGGGGAACCACTATGCTACATAGAAGTGTATAGGACTGGGTTGAGAACCACTATGCTACATAGACGTGTATAGGACTGGGTTGAGAACCACTATGCTACATAGAAGTGTATAGGACTGGGTTGGGAACCACTATGCTACATAGAAGTGTATAGGACTGGGTTGAGAACCACTATGCTACATAGAAGTGTATAGGACTGGGTTGAGAACCACTATGCTACATAGAAGTGTATAGGACTGGGTTGAGAACCACTATGCTACATAGAAGTGTATAGGACTGGGTTGAGAACCACTATGCTACATAGAAGTGTATAGGACTGGGTTGAGAACCACTATGCTACATAGACGTGTATAGGACTGGGTTGAGAACCACTATGCTACATAGAAGTGTATAGGACTGGGTTGGGGAACCACTATGCTACATAGACGTGTATAGGACTGGGTTGGGAACCACTATGCTACATAGAAGTGTATAGGACTGGGTTGAGAACCACTATGCTACATAGAAGTGTATAGGACTGGGTTGGGAACCACTATGCTACATAGAAGTGTATAGGACTGGGTTGAGAACCACTATGCTACATAGAAGTGTATAGGACAGGGTTCCCCAACTGGCGGCTCGCGGGTCATTTTATTTTGTCCCCAAGTTTTCTGAGTCCCCCTCAAAACAAAAGTTGTTTTATTTGTATTTAGTTTTTCATTGTTGGACATAAAAGACTGATAAAACCCCAGCAAATCAGCTCCAAATTATTTACATTTTGTAAATCTGTCCCAAGGTATTCCCACGCATAACAGATACAAATAAAACATGCACAACGCATATAACATAATATGTGATATAAACAAGGTTTGAAATTATTATGTTTTAGTCAAATATTATATCTGTCTGGGCTTTGTGCGGTCAATTTGCAGTCTACAAATTACTTGTAATTACGCTCCTGCCCCCTGACCATCTTCTCAAAAAAAAAAACAGCCCGTGGCTGAATCTAGATGATGATCCCTGGTGTAGGGTGTAGGGCCTATGATGTATTTAGGATTGACATATACTACAGTTAGCGTTAGTGTTGTTGATGACATCCTGTCTCACCAGTCTGGAGTTCCTCTTCATGTCCTTCATCAGAGAGGTGAGTTTGTCCAGCCCTGTCTGGTGCACCTCCAGATACTCACTGAGGGAGAGAAAGGGGAGAGAGGGGAGAGTGGGAGGAGGGAGAGAGAGAGAGGGGGAAGGAGAGAGAGGTGACAAGAGGGAAAGAAAATAGAGAAAGGGAGAGGGGAAAACGAGAAGGGGAGAGGGGAAGAGAGGGAGAGACAAAAGAAAAGGGAGGAGGAGGGAGGGAGGGAGGGAGGAAGGGAGAGGAGAAGAGGAGGGAGGGGCAAGGGAGGGAGAAAGGGAGAGGAGGAGGAAGAGGGGCCATAACTTACTATACAGCTGTCAATACAGACATGTCACCAACGTTATCATATGGGCCATCTGTGTGTGTGTGTGTGTGTGTGTGTGTGTGTGTGTGTGTGTGTGTGTGTGTGTGTGTGTGTGTGTGTGTGTGTGTGTGTGTGTGTGTGTGTGTGTGTGTGTGTGTGTGTGTGTGCCCAAGGGATGGAATCTATGTGAGAGGCGAGGCAGCATGTTTGAGTGATGAGAGGGGGAGGGAAAGAGAATGTGTGTATTAGCAACAGCTTCTATCTCCAAGCCATTAGACTGCTGAACAGTTCATCAAATGGCTACCCGGAAACTGTTTTACGCTGCTGCTAATCTTTGTTTATCTATGCATAGTCACTTTACCCCTACCTACACGAACACATTATCTCAAGTACCTTAACTCTCCTGTACCACCTGTATATAGCCTCGTTATTGTTATTTTATTGGGTTACTTTTTTTATTTGAGTTTATTTAGTAAATATTTTCATAAAACTGCATTTTTGGTGAAGGGCTTGTAAGTAAGCATTTCACAGTAAGGTCTACACCTGTGACAAATAAAATGATTTGATTTGAAAAGAGGGAGAGGAGAAATAGGGGTGTCAGTGGTGTGTGTGTGTGTGTGTTAGGGCTGGGAAGTGTTAGGGCTGGGAAGTGTTAGGGCTGGGAAGTGTTAGGGCTGGGAAGTGTTAGGGCTGGGAAGTGTTAGGGCTGGGAAGTGTTAGGGCTGGGAAGTGTTAGGGCTGGGAAGTGTTAGGGCTGGGAAGTGTTAGGGCTGGGAAGTGTTAGGGCTGGGAAGTGTTAGGGCTGGGAAGTGTTAGGGCTGGGAAGTGTTAGGGCTGGGAAGTGTTAGGGCTGGGAAGTGTTAGGGCTGGGAATTGCCAGGAAACTCACGATACGATGTCATCACTATACTTAGGTGACAATTTTTTATAACCTTGTTTTAAATAGGGAGCCAATTTGTTTTAGGCACTTTTATTTCCATGGCTCTCTGGTCCCTCTGCATTAGACATATAGTATGGTGAGCAATATGTTTGGAACATCGAAACGCAATAAAATCCCAGTATCGAGTCACAATACATATAGATTTGGGAGAATAGTGAGAATTGCAATGCATATTGTATCTGGGGGACTGAGTGGCACAGCGGTCTAAGGCACTGCATCGCAGTGCTAGAGGCTTCACTACAGACCCGGATTCGATCCAGGATTGTATCACAACCGGCTGTGATTGGGAGTCCCATTGGGCAGCGCACAATTGGCACAGCGTCGTCTGGGTTAGGGGAGGGTTTGGCCGGGGTAGGCCGTCATTGCAATTAAGAATTTGTTCTTCACTGGCTTGCCTAGTTAAAAAGATGGAGAACAAGTTATGAAGGAAAAATACTGGAGTTTTGGTGCAGGTACAGCCAGCTAGCGCAAAATAATATTGTGATATTGTTAAAATTCTATGATATATCATCCAAAAATAATATCCCAATATGTAAATGTTTTTATTTTTTCTGTGTGTGTGTGTGTGTGTGTGTGTGTGTGCTTACTCCAAGCCTTGTTTAAGGGCCCCATACACCTCCTCCACCCTCTCGGGCTGGGGCTCTCTGGAGCCGCTGCTGGCCTTGTGCCCTGACAGATGGGGCTTCTTGGGCTTGGACGTGGGTTTCTTCTGCACTGCGGAGTTCCCCATGAATGAGTTACACCTGGACACACACACAGAAACAAACAAAATTGGACGGTTTTCTTTGGGTCCTCAACAAAAGAAATAGTCACAAAGGAGTTTTTTTTTTAAAGTCAATACAGCCATTTTGACTACTCACTCCATATGAGTCATGCAGTTGTCTTTTCATAACAGGATACAGAAAAAGCACACACACACACACATCGCCTAGCGACAGCCCAATCGTCTAGCGACAGCCCTCACGGCAACCTGGCCCCAGTATAGTAGGCGGAGGAATAGGAACCTTTTTATTTTTTATTTATTTAACCAGGTAGGTTAACCAGGTAGGTCAGTGGAGAACACCTTTATTTAACCAGGTAGGTCAGTGGAGAATAAGTTCTCATTTACAACTGCGACCTGGCAAAGATAAAGCAAAGCAGTGCGACAAAAACAACAACACAGAGTTACACATAAACAAACGTACAGTCAATAACACAATAGAAAAATCTATATACAGTGTGTACAAATGTAGAAGAGTAGGGAGGTGAGGCAATAAATAGGCCATAGAGGTGAAATAATTACAATTTAGCATTAAACACTGGAGTGATAGATGTGCAGATGATGATGTGCAAGTAGAGATACTGGGGTGCAAAAGAGCAAGAGGATAAGTAACAATATGGGGAAGAGGTAGTCGGGTGGGCTATTTACAGATGGGCTGTGTACAGGTACAGTGATGGGTAAGCTGCTCTGACAGCTGATGCTTAAAGTTAAAGAGGCAGATATAAGACTCCAGCTTCGGTGATTTTTGCAATTCGTTCCAGTCATTGGCAGCAGAGAACTGGAAGGAAAGGCGGCCAAAGTAAGTGTTGGCTTTGGGGGTGACCCGTGAAATATACCTGCTGGAGCGGGTTCTACGGGTGGGTGTTGCTATGGTGACCAGTGAGCTGAGATAAGGCGGGGCTTCAGCTAGCATAGACTTATAGATTAATTGTACTGGGGTCAGGGGTTAGTCTTCTTCAGAAGTCTACTAACTGCTCTAGTGGCGATGTGTGACATTCACCGACTCTTTATACTATTATCTACCCTACAGTGATGGAACTGGTTTGAATGAATGAAGTCCTCATGATTGACTCTTAAATCTCTAAGATTATGAACAAACCATGAGACAGGTTCATATTCATACATACTGGGTTTCCAATGCAAGTGCATCTCTACCTCTGTGTTTCGCTACTAATTGTATATAATGAAGTAAGGTCAAGAGCTTTAAGAACTAGTGTGTGATAGTGTGTAGTGTAGATGACAGGAACACAGCAGTGGTATCTTCACAATGAGAAACACAGTGACTTCAGGAAACGTTCACCTTGTTCCCTTGACTTTTTACACATCTTGTTGTGTTACAGCCTGAGTTAAAACTTGATTCAGTTGAGATTGTGTCACTGATCTATACACAGCATCCCATAATGTCAAAGTGGAATTTTGTTTGTAGATATATACATTTTTTATGAATAAATAAAAATGAAGCTGAAATGTCTTGAGTCAATAAGTATTCAACTCCTTTGTTATGCCAAGCTTAAATAACTTCAGGAGTAAAAAACGTTGGATGGACTTATTCCGTGTTTAATAATAGTGGTTGACATGATTTTTGAATGACAATCCCATCTCTGTACCCAACACATACAGATAATTGTAAGGTCCCTCAATCGAGTAGTGAATTTCAAGCATAGATTCAACCACAAAGTCCAGGGAGGTTTTCCAATGCCACGCAAAGAAGGGCACCTATTGGTAAAAAAAAAAAAAAGCAGATATCGAATATCCCTTTGAGCATGGTGAAGTTATTAATTACACTTTGGATGGTGTATCAATACACCCAGTCACTACAAAGATACAGGCGTCCTTCCTAACTCAGTTGCCGGAGAGGAAGAAACTGCTCAAGGATTTCGCCATGAAGCTGATGGTGATTTTATCACAGTTACAGTGTTTAATGGTTGCGATGTGAGGAAACTGAAGATGGATCAACCACATTGTAGTTACTCCACAATACTAACCTAAATGACAGAGTGAAAGGAAGGAAGACTGTGCAGAATAAAAGTATTCTAAAACATGCAACCAGTTTGAAACAAGGCACTAAAGTAATACTGCAAAAACATTTACAAAGAAAATAACTTTTTGTCCTGAATACAAAGTGTTATGTTTGGGGAAAATCCAACACAATATGAATACCACTCTTCATATTTTCAAGCATGGTGGTGGCTGCATCATGTTATTGGAATGCTTGTCATTGGCTAGGGAGTTTTTTTAGTATAAAAATAATCGGAATAGGGCCTCTCGAGTGGCACAGCAGTCTAAGGCACTGGATCACAGTGCTAGAGGCATCACTACAGACCAGGGTTCGATCCCAGGGTGTGTTACAACCAGCCGTGACCGGGAGACCCATGAAGCGGCACACAATTGGCTCAGCGTCATCCGGGTTAGAGGAGGGCTTGGCCGGCCGGGATTTCCTTGGCCCATTGCGCTCTAGCGACTCCTTGTGGCGGGTAGGGTGCATGCACACTGACACGGTCGCCAGCTGTATGGTGTTTCCTCCAACACATAGGTGTGGCTGGCTTCCGGGTTAAGTGAGCAGTGTGTCAAGAAGTAGTGCGGCTTGGCGGGGTCGTGTTTCGGAGGATGCACGGCTCTCGACCTTCACCTCTCCCAAGTCCATATGGGAGTTGCAGCGATGGGACAAGACTGACACTACTAATTGGATATCATGAAATTGGGGAGAAAAAGAGGTAAGTACAAAAAATGTAACTGAATACAAATCACAGGCAAAATCCTAGAGGAAAACCTGGTTCAGTCTGCTTTCCAACAGACACTGGGGAACAAATTCACCTTTCAGTAGGACAATAACCTGAAAAACAAAGCCAAAGCTACACTGGAGCTGCTTACCAAGGCGACATTGGATGTTCCTGAGTGGCGTTGTTACAGTTTTGACTTAAATTGGCTTGAAAATCTGTGGCAAGATTTGAAAATGGCTGTCTAGCAATGATCAACAACCACCTTGACAGAGCTTGAAGAATTTAAAAAATAATAATGGCCAAATAAAAAGTTTAAAAATCAGTATATTCATTAGGCCCTAATCTATGGATTTCACATGACTGGGCAGGGGTGCAGCCATGGGTGGGCCTGGGAGGGCATAGCCACACCCACTTGCGAGCCATGCCCAAGGCCAGCCGATCAGTTTTCCCCCACAAAGGGGCTTTATTACAGACAGAAATACTCATCAGTTTCATCAGCTGTCCGGGTGCCTGGTCTCATGATGATCCCGCAGGCACCCGAGTGACGCAGGGTCTAAGGCACTGCATCTCAGTGCTTGGGGCGTCACTACAGACCCTGGTTCAGCGGTCTAAGGCACTGCATCTCAGTGCTTGGGGCGTCACTACAGACACCCTGTTTCGAATCCAGGCTGTATCACATCCGGCCGTGATTGGGAGTCCCATAGGGTGGCGCACAAGTGGCCCAGCGTCGTCTTGGTTTGGCCGGGGTAGGCTGTCATTGTAAATAAGAATGTGTTCTTAACCGACTTGCCTAGTTAAATAAAGGTTAAATAAATATCAAATAAAAGGTGAAGAAGCAGGATGTCCTGGGCGTGGTCTGCGGTTGTGAGGCCAGTTGGATGTACTGCCAAATTCTCTCAAAGAACTTTGGAAGCAGCTTACGGTAGAGAAGTGAACATTAAAATCTCTGTCAACAGCTCTGGTCGACATTCCTGCAGTCAAATCAAATCTAAGTTTATTTGTCACATGCGCCGAATGCAACAAGTGCGCCGAATGCAACCTTACAGTGAAATGCTTACTTACAGGCTCTAACCAAAGGTGCAAAAAAAAGGTATCAGGTGAACAATATGTAAGCAAAGAAATAAAACAACCGTAAAAAGACAGGCTATATACAGTAGCGAGGCTATATACAGTAGCGAGGCTATAAAAGTAGCGAGGCTACATACAGATACCGGCTAGTCAGGCTGATTGAGGTAGTATGTACATGTAGATATGGTTAAAGTGACGATGCAAATAAGATAAACAGAGAGTAGCAGTAGCGTAAAAGAGGGGTTGGCGGGTGGAGGGACACAATGCAGATAGCCCGGGTAGTCAATGAGTGGGAGCACTGGTTGCCTCGGCCCAATTGAGGTAGTATGTACATGAATGTAGAGTTAAAGTGACTATGCATATAAGATCAACAGAGAGTAGCAGCAGCGTAAAGGAGGGGTTGGGGGGAGGCACACAATGCAAATAGTCCGGGTAACCATTTGACTACCTGTTCTGGAGTCTTAAGGCTTGGGGGTAAAAACTGTTGAGAAGCCTTTTTGTCCTAGACTTGGCGCTCCGGTACCGCTTGCCGTGCGGTAGTAGAGAGAACAGTCTATGACTGGGGTGGCTGGGGTCTTTGACAATTTTTAGGGCCTTCCTCTGACACCGCCTGGTGTAGAGGTCCTGCATGGCAGGCAGCTTAGCCCCAGTGATGTACTGGGCCGTACGCGCTACCCTCTGTAGTGCCTTGAGGTCAGAGGCAGCGCAATTGCCGTACCAGGCAGTGATGCAACCATGCTCTCGATGTTGCAGCTGTAGAACCTTTTGAGGATCTCAGGACCCATGCCAAATCTTTTTAGTTTCCTGAGGGGGAATAGGTTTTGTCGTACCCTGTTCACAACTGTCTTGGTGTGTTTGGACCATTCTAGTTTGTTGTTGATGTGGACACCAAGGAACTTGAAGCTCTCAACCTGCTCCACTACAGCCCCGTCGATGAGAATGGGGTAATGCTCGGTCCTCCTTTTCCCGTAGTCCAAAATCATCTCCTTAGTCTTGGTTACGTTGAGGGATAGGTTGTTATTCTGGCACCACACGGCCAGGTCTCTGACCTCCTCCCTATAGGCTGTCTCGTCGTTGTCGGTGATCAGGCCTAACACTGTTGTGTCGTCTGCAAACTTAATGATGGTGTTGGAGTTGTGCCTGGCCATGCAGTCGTGGGTGAACAGGGAGTACAGGAGGGGACTGAGCACACACCCCTGGGGAGCTCCAGTGTTGAGGATCAGCGTGGCAGATGTGTTGCTACCTACCCTCACCACCTGGGGGCAACCTGTCAGGAAGTCCAGGATCCAGTTGCAGAGGGAGGTGTTTAGTCCCAGAACCCTTAGCTTAGTGATGAGCTTTGAGGGTACTATGGTGTTGAACGCTGAGCTGTAGTCAATGAATAGCATTCTCACATAAGTGTTCCTTTTTTCCAGGTGGGAAAGGGCAGTGTGGAGTGCAATAGAGATTGCATCATCTGTGGATCTGTTTGGGCGGTATGCAAATTTGAGTGGGTCTAAGGTTTCTGGGGTAATGGTGTTGATGTGAGTCATGACCAGCCTTTCAAAGAACTTCATGGCTACGGATGTGAGTGCTACGGGTCTGTAGTCATTTAGGCAGGTTGCCTTCGTGTTCTTGGGCACAGGGACTATGGTGATCTGCTTGAAACATGCTGGTATTACAGACTCAATCAGGGACTTGTTGAAAATGTCAGTGAAGGCCTCCCGGGTGGCGCAGTGGTTAAGGGCGCTGTACTGCAGCCCCAGCTGTGCCACCAGAGACTCTGGGTTCGCGCACAGGCTCTGTCGTAGCCGGCTGCGACCGGGAGGTCTGTGGGGCGACACACAATTGGCATAGCGTCGTCCGGGTTAGGGAGGGTTTGGCTGGTAGGGATATCCTGGTCTCATCGCGCACCAGCGACTCCTGTGGCGGGCCGGGCGCAGTGCACGCTAACCAAGGTTGCCAGGTGCACAGTGTTTCCTCCGACACATTGGTGCGGCTGGCTTCCGGGTTGGATGCGCGCTGTGTTAAGAAGCAGTGCGGCTTGGATGGGTTGTGTATCGGAGGACGTATGACTTTCAACCTTCGTCTCTCCCGAGTCCGTACGGGAGTTGTAGTGATGAGACAAGATAGTAGCTACTAACAATTGGATACCACGAAATTGGGGAGAAAAAGGGGGGTAAAATAAAAGAAAAAATAGAAAAAAAGAAAATGTCAGTGAAGACACCTGCCAGTTCGTCAGCGCATGCCCGGAGCACACGACCTGGTCCATCTGGCCCCGCAGCCTTGTGAATGTTGACCTGTTTAAAGGTCTTACTCACGTCGGCTACAGAGAGCGCAATCACAGTCGTCCGGAACTGCATGCCTCAGTGTTGCTTGCCTCGAAGCGAGCATAGAAGTGATTTAGCTCATCTGGTAGGCTTGTGTCACTAGTCAGCTCGCAGCTGTGATTCCCTTTGTAGTCTGTAATAGTTTGCAAGCCCTGACACATAAGACGAGCGTCGGAGCTGGTGTAGTATGATTCAATCTTAGCCCTGTATTGGCGCTTTGCCTGTTTGATGGTTCGTCGCAGGGCATAGCTTCCGGGTTAGAGTCCCGCACCTTGAAAGCGGCATCTCTACCCTTTAGCACAGCGTGAATGTTGCCTGTAATCCATGGCTTCTGGTTGGGATATGTACGTACAGTCACTGTGGGGACGATGTCCTCGATGCACTTTTTGATAAAGCCAGTGACTGATGTGGTGTATTCCTCAATTCCATCAGAAGAATCCCGGAACATGTTCCAGTCTGTGACAGCAAAACAGTCCTGTAGTTTAGCATCTGCTTCATCTGACCACTTTTTTATAGACCGAGTCACTGGTGCTTCCTGCTTTAATTTTTGCTTGTAAGCAGGAATCAGGAGGATAGAGTTGTGGTTGGATATACCAAATGGAGCATGCCAATTGCACTCTCCCTAAAATCTTTAGACATCTGTGGCATTGTCTTGTGTGGCAAAACTGCACATTTTAGGATAGCTTTCATTGTCCCCAGCACAAAGTGCACCTGTGTAATGATCATGCTGTTTAATCAGCTTCTTGACATGTCACACCTGTCAGACAGATGGATTATCTTGGTAAAGTAGAAATACTCACTAACAGGGATGTAAACAAATGTGTGCACAACATTTGAACAAAATAAGCATTTTGTGCATATAGAACATTTCTGGAATCTTACATTTCAGCCCATGAAACATGGGACCAACACTTTACATGTTACGTTTATATTTCTGTTCAGTATAGAAGCCAGTAGTGGAAAGCGCTTACAGATTTACCCAAAAATACTCACAGCTGTAATCGACACCAAAAGGTGGTTCTACAAAGTATTAGATACATTAGATAATTAGGTTTTTCCTTTTCAATAAATGTGCAAATATTTCTAAAAACATATTTTCACTTTGTCATTATGGGGCATTGTGTGTCGTTGAGTGAGTTAAAACAGCTATATAATCCATGTTGAATTCAGGCTGTAACAACAGAATGTAGAATAAACCAAGCGGTATAAGTACTTTGTGAAGGCTCTGTAGCTACTTCCTTATAAACAGCAGGATTATGGGGACACAGTGACAGCAGATTCCTCTACAAGTCAGAACGTACCACATACTGCTGCCTGCCTGGAACCCAATACCGTAAGACGCTCTGGAAAAGCTAAATGACTAACATGTAATGTAGAGCTTCCACAAATCTAGGACAACGTGCAAAATGAGAGCACCGTGCTGCCTTGGGGTCACGCTATTGTAGCTGGCTATGTTACGTTCAGTAGGGCACCGTGCTGCCTTGGGGTCGCGCTAGTGTAGATAGCTATGCTACGTTCAGTAGGGCACCGCGCTGCCTTGGGGTCACGCTAGTGTAGATAGCTATGCTACGTTCAGTAGGGCACCGCGCATATACACACACTTTGATGTTCTAGCCCCATTCCCTTGAGCTCCCTCATTATCTATGTGAGACACTCGTCTGACAGTCGCTAAACGCTTACCCAACGAATTCATGCAACGAAATTACTACATCCACAGTCAGAGAGGGAAGTATCTTTACACTTTTAATGTCACAGGCACAAGTACAGTGAAATGCCTGTTCTTGCAAGCTCTATCGACAAGAATCAATAACAATGCAATACTAAAAATAACAAGGTAGAACAAAAACACACAAAATATAGATATTAAAAAAAGAAGAACATGATAAAGTAAGTAAGAATATGATATTCAGGGTCAGGCAGTTCCAGTGTCATATTTACAATGTGCAGGGAGTGTGCAGGGAGTGATATTAGGTAAATATGCTTCCAATGCTTCACTAAAGAAGACTAAGGTCTGAGTTGAAAGCAGATAACATCTCTCTTTCTCTCTCTCTATCACCATAGCTCTCTCTCTCACCATATCTCTCTCTCTATCACCATATCTTTCTCTCACCATATCTCTCTCTCTATCACCATATCTCTCTCTCACCATATCTCTATCACCATATCTTTCTCTCACCATATCTCTCTCTCTATCACCATATCTCTCTCTCACCATATCTCTATCACCATATCTCTATCACCATATCTCTCTCTCACTCTATCACCACATATATCTCACCCCATATCTCTCTCTATCATCATATCTCTATATCATCATATCTCTCTCTATCACCACATCTCTCTCTATCACCACATCTCTCTCTATCACCACATCTCTCTCTATCACCACATCTCTCTCTATCACCACATCTCTCTCTATCACCACATCTCTCTCTATCACCACATCTCTCTCTATCACCACATCTCTCTCTATCACCACATCTCTCTCTATCACCACATCTCTGTCTCTCTATGAATCACAACAGATGTCAGATAGTGAAGCAGAGGTCTGTGATATCCTCCTATTGTCCAGACTGATACATTCAGGACAAACAGAAATGTGGGAAAACGTGTGTATTTTTAACTTTTACACAAATCTCTGTTGACATCAACACATGATTTAAACCTACTTTCCAGGTTATACACACATGTGTCAGATAAGGATTCAGCCTTCTGTGTCTATGAAAAAAATGAGTTACGCTTAGGCAATGATCTAAGGTCAGCTTTGCATTTACTCCACTAAGAGCTAAGGTTAGAATTCGGGTACGACACACTGATCCTAAATCTGTGCCTAGAAAGCCTCCAGGCCAATATCCACCTCACTATTCCCTTACCGCGAGCGTCTCTCCTGCAATGTGCTGAAGCCGGCGAAGGATTGGCTCCGGATGATCCCATTGGGTCCCCCAGGGGAGTGTGTTCCGGCCGCCATGATCTCTGGGACGCGGGATGACACTCCTAGAAAGCGAGCGAGAGCAAAAGAGAGAGAGATTGGGCTACAGTAACATGAGCTTCAGGAAACGAACAGAGATAGATATAATTCAGACAGACAGACAGACAGACAGACAGACAGACAGACAGACAGACAGACAGACAGACAGACAGACAGACAGACAGACAGACAGACAGACAGACAGACAGACAGACAGACAGACAGACAGACAGACAGACAGACAGACAGACAGACAGACAGACAGACAGACAGACAGACAGACAGACAGACAGACAGACAGACAGACAGACAGACAGACAGACAGACAGACAGACAGACAGACAGACAGACAGACAGACAGACAGACAGACAGACAGACAGACAGACAGACAGACAGACAGACAGACAGACAGACAGACAGACAGACAGACAGACAGACAGACAGACAGACAGACAGACAGACAGACAGACAGACAGACAGACAGACAGACAGACAGACAGACAGACAGACAGACAGACAGACAGACAGACAGACAGACAGACAGACAGACAGACAGACAGACAGACAGACAGACAGACAGACAGACAGACAGACGTAAGAAACAGTAAAAAGATCAGTATGTATTTAAACTCTTCAGTGACCGGATAACAGAGGGAGACCTTTATGGGCCACACAGTGCAGAGGACACTGTAATAAGATTGGTATGTCAGAGAGAGGAGACAAACATGTCAATTCTGAACCTGAATGTTGCTAGTCTGCATCTCAGCCTGAAGTCATCATCTATTTACAGTAGATGGAAACCATTCTACCCTTTATGTAACATGTTGAGTAAACAGGAGCCCCTTCTGAATGACAAGCATTTTTCAAGTCTACATCTATAATCCTCCTGACTCCTGGAAGAGTGGCTACACATTCTCCTTTCTCTGGTCCTCTATTCATGCACCTCGGTTGGAGAGTGAGGGAGCAAAATACCATTGTTAGCTTTGCTCTGTCATTGTCCTTGTTAACACATTCTAGAGACAGGCTAGTACGAGTCTAGAATCTAGACAACTACTTTTATATGCCCTCCATTTCTATTTTTAGCCAACCTGTGCTGTCAGTTAAACTTCAAACTGTCAAGAAGACTATTTGTTAGAGACATTTAATGACTCACTAGAAACCTGGCTCAACATAGAACCACAGGAGAGAGGAGTGGACGCATGTAGCACACTGATAATGATGTTTAACAGCAAGCCCCAGAGGCAGATCCACAATGGACTAAGCACAGTGTTCTGTACAGTATCTTAGAGTCTGTCCTGTCCCCACACCCACACACACACACACACACACACACACACACACACACACACAGGCTGATTACAGGTGTGGGAAACAAACGCAGAACACTGAGAGCGACATGTCAGATCAGCGATGCGAGATTTAAACAGACCTTACAGTAAGAGTAGCAGCCCTCTCTGTCCCTGCCTCACCCAGAAACACAGCTGGATGAGAGATTTAAACAGACCTTACAGTAAGAGCAGCAGCCCTCTCTGTCCCTGCCTCACCCAGAAACACAGCTGGATGAGAGATTTAAACAGACCTTACAGTAAGAGTATCAGCCCTCTCTGTCCCTGCCTCACCCAGAAACACAGCTGGATGAGAGATTTAAACAGACCTTACAGTAAGAGTATCAGCCCTCTCTGTCCCTGCCTCACCCAGAAACACAGCTGGATGAGAGATTTAAACAGACCTTACAGTAAGAGCAGCAGCCCTCTCTGTCCCTGCCTCACCCAGAAACACAGCTGGATGAGAGATTTAAACAGACCTTACAGTAAGAGCAGCAGCCCTCTCTGTCCCTGCCTCACCCAGAAACACAGCTGGATGAGAGAGTGACTCTTTACAGTAAGAGTAGCAGCCCTCTCTGTCCCTGCCTCACCCAGAAACACAGCTGGATGAGAGAGTGACTCTTTACAGTAAGAGTAGCAGCCCTCTCTGTCCCTGCCTCACCCAGAAACACAGCTGGATGAGAGATTTAAACAGACCTTACAGTAAGAGCAGCAGCCCTCTCTGTCCCTGCCTCACCCAGAAACACAGCTGGATGAGAGAGTGACTCTTTACAGTAAGAGTAGCAGCCCTCTCTGTCCCTGCCTCACCCAGAAACACAGCTGGATGAGAGAGGGACACTTTACAGTAAGAGTAGCAGCCCTCTCTGTCCCTGCCTCACCCAGAAACACAGCTGGATGAGAGAGGGACACTTTACAGTAAGAGTAGCAGCCCTCTCTGTCCCTGCCTCACCCAGAAACACAGTGGATGAGAGAGTGACTCTTTACAGTAAGAGTAGCAGCCCTGGATGAGAGAGGGACACTTTACAGTAAGAGTAGCAGCTCTCTCTGTCCCTGCCTCACCCAGAAACACAGTAGGATGAGAGAGGGACACTTTACAGTAAGAGTAGCAGCTCTCTCTGTCCCTGCCTCACCCAGAAACACAGTTGGATGAGAGAGTGACTCTTTACAGTAAGAGCAGCAGCCCTCTCTGTCCCTGCCTCACCCAGAAACACAGTTGGATGAGAGAGGGACACTTTACAGTAAGAGTAGCAGCTCTCTCTGTCCCTGCCTCACCCAGAAACACAGTTGGATGAGAGAGGGACACTTTACAGTAAGAGCAGCAGCTCTCTCTGTCCCTGCCTCACCCAGAAACACAGTTGGATGAGAGAGGGACACTTTACAGTAAGAGCAGCAGCTCTCTCTGTCCCTGCCTCACCCAGAAACACAGTTGGATGAGAGAGTGACTCTTTACAGTAAGAGCAGCAGCCCTCTCTGTCCCTGCCTCACCCAGAAACACAGTTGGATGAGAGAGGGACACTTAACAGTAAGAGTAGCAGCTCTCTCTGTCCCTGCCTCACCCAGAAACACAGTTGGATGAGAGAGGGACACTTTACAGTAAGAGTAGCAGCTCTCTCTGTCCCTGCCTCACCCAGAAACACAGTTGGATGAGAGAGGGACACTTTACAGTAAGAGTAGCAGCTCTCCCTGTCCTTGTCTCACCCAAACAAAGCTGGAGTACAGTGGGAACATTCTCCTACAAGGTAAAGGCTAACAGCTAAACTCATAATATGTTTACAGTAAAAGGTTGTAACCTTGACCACCTCTGTGTTTGGAAGAGGGTAGGCTTTCCCTGGGTGAGTAGCAGCAATCCAGGCTGTATCACAACGGGTCGTGATTGGGAGTCCCATAGGGCGGCGCCCAATTGGCCCAGCGTCGTCTGGTGTAGTTCGTCATTGTAAATAAGAATTTGTTCTTAACTGACTTGCCTAGTTAAATAAAAGGTTAAATAAATATAAAATAATTATTGTAAAAAATCCACTACTCTCTCCAGTCAATAGAAGCTTATAGGGGGGTATTCAATCTGCAGTCCCCAGCAACATGACACCATGCCTGGGCCCAGCACGGAGAGATGTGACAGTGAGACGGAGAGACGTGACAGTGAGACGGAGAGATGTGACAGTGAGACGGAGAGACGTGACAGTGAGACGGAGAGACGTGACAGTGAGACGGAGAGACGTGACAGTGAGACGGAGAGACGTGACAGTGAGACGGAGAGAGACGTGACAGTGAGACGGAGAGACGTGACAGTGAGATGTGACAGTGAGACGGAGAGATGTGACAGTGAGACGGAGAGACGTGACAGTGAGACGGAGAGACGTGACAGTGAGACGGAGAGACGTGACAGTGAGACGGAGAGATGTGACAGTGAGACGGAGAGACGTGACAGTGAGACGGAGAGACGTGACAGTGAGACGGATATGTTCTCATCAGTCCTTCTGGTTGGTATCGATGGCTTTTTGTTGATGATGTGATGTCACACAAGAACCCAAACAGTTTGACCAGAGACTGACCCACTGTAGCCAACACCAGGAGATGTTGAGACAAGACATCTATAATGAGAAGAGAAAAGGTTACAAGTGTGTTAGTGTGTCTATTTGAGGGTACACATGGGTAGTGTGTCTATTTGAGGGTACACATGGGTAGTGTGTCTATTTGAGGGTGAAAGTGTGGGTCTAAAGTGAGAGTCTACAGGAGATTCTGGGCTGAATCTTTGCAGTTCTCATAGTACTCTGTTTCCACGCAACAATAGAAAATGGCTAAACGGGCATCTTCAGAAATAATTTGCAGGCTTGATGTTAAACAGCGTGCTGTTCTCTGTGGTTGACTCTGCTCTGTCTGAAAGCCTTGCTCCTAGACAGAGGGGGGGGCTGGGTAACTAAATGACAGAACCATCATCATCATCATCATCATTCAGTGTTCAGAGATCTGACTGAGCCTTTCTAACAGCCTTGTAGAAGTCGTTCATTTGAAAAACACTTGTAATTTCCGTGAGAAGGAGAACAAATTAAAGCCTGGTGAATGGATGTACAGAGACTAACGACGACTCAGAACTAAATTAATAGAATGGTTTCAGATTGAATTTCTTGGGGCTTCTTAACACTGGCATGGCATCTTTTGATACCACTTCCATTCAACCCCACATCTTGCCAAATGGCAAGGTCAAGAATGGAGAACAGAGCCTCCAGCTAACTCAGAGGCGGGCGTATATGGAGTGGTTAGCGTGTTAGGGTAGTCTAAGGATAGCCAACATTGAGGACTGGAGGGCAGAACTGTCCGAAGTATCTTAACCGAAAGTGACATGTAAGTTTCCACACCACGCCAAACACTTCTAGAACCCTGAATACATTGACTCATCTATTCTACAGATGATCTATTCTCCATCTACAAGTTTAAAACTAGTATGAGAGAGAAACTGGAGAGAAATAGGCCAGAATTCACTTCAAAGTTCAGTTTTAACATCAACCTGGAGAGAACATCTGGAAAGAATCGTATGCCTGTCATCCATCCAAATTCATGTCAAAGCAGTATTTCACATCCAATAAACATCACTACTCACTCTCACCTCAAAAACAAACTACAACTAACTATGTGTCAGGTCAGGAGCATAGACTAATCTAAACACATCCCCTCACACTGAACGATAAAACAGAGCAGAAAGTAACATTAGTTGAACCAACCAGTGAGAATATCCCTCAAAGCGTGGGGTCCTGTTCATAAGGACACACCGTAGCAAAACGTTCTGCAAGAGAAAAGTGTTTCTTATTGGAAGTTCAGGAAGTACTTATAGAACCTCCCCATTTCACTCTGTTTCAGATTGTTCTCTTCTGTTTTGTGCCTAGTGAACACGATCCAGCTTCAACCCTCTTCCCACCAATAGGGAGCAGCTTCATCCCTCTTCCCACCAATAGTGAGCAGCTTTACCCCTCTTCCCACCAATAGGGAGCAGCTTCATCCCTCTTCCCACCAATAGGGAGCAGCTTCAACCCTCTTCCCACCAATAGTGAGCAGCTTCATCCCTCTTCCCACCAATAGGGAGCAGCTTCATCCCTCTTCCCACCAATAGGGAGCAGCTTCATCCCTCTTCCCACCAATAGTGAGCAGCTTCATCCCTCTTCCCACCAATAGTGAGCAGCTTCATCCCTCTTCCCACCAATAGTGAGCAGCTTCATCCCTCTTCCCACCAATAGTGAGCAGCTTCATCCCTCTTCCCACCAATAGTGAGCAGCTTCATCCCTCTTCCCACCAATAGTGAGCAGCTTCAGTGAGCAGCTTCACCCCACCAATCTTCCCACCAATAGTGAGCAGCTTCATCCCCACCAATCTTCCCCCACCAATAGTGAGCAGCTTCACCCCTCTTCCCACCAATAGTGAGCAGCTTCATCCCTCTTCCCACCAATAGTGAGCAGCTTCATCCCTCTTCCCACCAATTGAGCCTTTACCCCTCTTCCCACCAATAGTGAGCAGCTTTACCCTCTTCCCACCAATAGGAGCAGCTTCATCCCTCTTCCCACCAATAGTGAGCAGCTTCATCCCTCTTCCCACCAATAGTGAGCAGCTTTACCCCTCTTCCCACCAATAGGGAGCAGCTTCATCCCTCTTCCCACCAATAGTGAGCAGCTTCACCCCTCTTCCCACCAATAGTGAGCAGCTTCATCCCTCTTCCCACCAATAGTGAGCAGCTTCATCCCTCTTCCCACCAATAGTGAGCAGCTTTACCCCTCTTCCCACCAATAGTGAGCAGCTTCATCCCTCTTCCCACCAATAGTGAGCAGCTTCATCCCTCTTCCCACCAATAGTGAGCAGCTTCACCCCTCTTCCCTTCAACAGAGAGCCTTTCATAAAACACAACGCATCTCTTCCTGAATCCTGATTCATTCCGGGACAGACACTGGGTGGCCCGGTTCAATGAGGCTGCCAGTCAGTCAGTAAGGCTATTGAGGGCTTCTCAGTCACACAACCCTGCATGCCCCATGAGGAGGGGGACTGGGGGGGGGACATCAGAGGGGTGACAGGGGCCTCTCATGGGCACAAGTCTGATCAGTATGTTAACCAGCAGCCTGGCACAAACCCTAGAAGAGACATGCATTGGGAGGGGGTGAAGCAATGGGCTGATGCAATGAGTCAAGGAGGGGCGTGAGGGAGGAGAGGAGGAAGAAGCAAATGGGGGGGCTGACATCCTGAGGACCAGACTCATCATGCACACAGATCTCCCTCTCCTCTTCTTCTCTCCCTTCCTCTCTTCTCTCACTCCATCAATTGCACTCCCCCTCCTCTCTCTCTCTCTCCCCTCTTCCTCCCTTTCAGTACTCAGACTGAAAATCAGACAATCATTCTCTTACACACTCACAGCCCTATTCGTTTCAGTATTCTAACCACAGTTCTCTCTTCCCTCTCCTTTCCTTTTCTTACATGTTAGTCATTTATCAGACGCTTTTCATCCAGAGCGTACATTTTCATTCTGTTTCCTTCTGGTCCCCCATGGGAATTAAACCCACAACCCTGGAGTTGCAAGCACCATGCTCTACCAACTGAGCCACATGGGATTCTAATAGAACTGTTTTTGTTACTCTCTGCCTCGCTCAGACACACACACACAAGCACACCACACACACACACACACACACACACAAATGATGCCGGCAGTGGTTGTGTGTGTGTGAGTAACGATAAAAACTCAGCCCACAGTGTTGGTTAACAACCGGAGGCAAATGTTATATGCCTGTATAAATGTGTATCTCCATAGCAACAGCAGACAATACGGGATGTGTTATGTAAAACAACATGGTTATTGTGGGTCTCACTCTGACAGTGAAGTGGGAGGCCACCTCTGGTCTGAGGCCTGAAGTCTTCCTCTTCTCCCTCTGTGTGTCGAACACACACACACACACACACACACACACACACACACACACACACACACACACACACACACACACACACAAAGCTGATGTATTCTGCATACCGCGCCATAACATGAGACAACCGTGTCGTCAACACCGGAAAAGATAAACGGTTGAGATTGAGAGCCTTGGAATCATTTAAATAATATCAAACTAGAACAATGGAATAAAGGTATACCCAAACGCGCTTCAGCCCAGCTTAAACAATAAGGGGGTGGTCCGGTGCTCAACTGAGGGACCTGAAAATCCCCCCAAAAACATTCCTTACCCCAGGACACTTCAACTGGTGACTATCAGGGAGAATAAAGAAACAGGAGCGCTCTGTTGCTGCATCAACCTGACAAATGTATTGACGGGAGAGACAACACAGTAGGTTTACGTTTCGCCGGGAATCGCCTTCATCAGAGCGTTGAGTAGGACAAAATGTGGGAGGCATCTATATACCCTCGCAGGGGAGTGTCCCACTCGTCATGTCAGTACTGTCAATACTGTCTGTAGTAGTAGCAACTACACAGGTTATTCACACACCAGTATGATCATTATTTAAGATTCCTACACATGCATTCCACTTGAATAACAAAAGACAGGAATAAACAAAGAAAAAGGTATTTACAAACAAATTAGAAATGAGAAATATCTCCGTAATAATTTCCTCACTATACTGCCAGCTCTGGAGGAAACAGAATGTTAAGGTGGAGGCTGAGCCATGATCTGTATTCACGTAATGCTGTGCGATCACATACTTCTGGTGCAGATAGCTATTTGTGTTCAACTAGTCTTCATTTGACCGCACATAGTTACAGAGAGAGGCACTTTGGATCGACTGCTTACAGTAGATTGCGTCAAGCCAAACGTTCTGAATGAACAGCTCTCTTTCTCATATTTCTTTGTAAATACCTTTATCTTTGTGATGTGGAATGTATGTGTAGGAATCTTAAATAATGAATAATAACCTCTGTTATTTACTTTATCATTTATGTTATTATTTATTTATAATTACATGTCATGTAGATCTTATGATCTGACTCAGAGACATCACTACCCATGGTGTGTCATTTGGTGCAGCAAGCCGAGCTTTTACCAATACTCAGTGAATTCCTGCAGTCTAGACTGACTGATGAGGTATACAACAGGGCAGATGGTAACTAACAGCAATCAGCTGAGGGTCAATTAAATAACATGATTCAATTGATCAATTTCAGGTGCCTTTGAAGGAGGGCTGGGAAAAACAATTGGAATTTCACAGGGAATGGAAGATCTAAACAAGTAGATACGGTTTGGAGTGTGGGAATGCCACAGGCTGTGTGTGTCTGGACGGCGGCGACCAAAGTCAGTGTGTGTCACAAGCGAGGCTCACATGAGAGATTCGGAGAGCGAGAGACTCAGAGAGAGACACACAAAGAGAGAAGAGACACAGAGAGAGGGAGGGAGACACAGATAGAGAGAGAGAGAGAGGAGAGACAGAGAGAGAGAGAGGAGAGAGAGAGAGAGAGAGAGAGGAGAGACAGAGAGAGAGACACAGAGAGGGAGACAGAGGAGAGACAGAGACACAGAGAGAGAGAGAGGAGAGACACACAGAGAGAGAGAGAGGAGAGACAGAGACACACAGAGAGAGGAGAGACAGAGACACACAGAGAGAGAGAGATGAGAGACACAGAGAGAGAGAGAGAGAGAGAGAGAGAGAGAGACACAGAGAGAGACACAGAGAGAGAGACAGAGAGAGAGAGAGTCAAACACAGAGAAGACAAAAGGCAACCCAAAAATGTGGACATGTCTTTTTAAAAAATATTCAAAATTATTCTAATTTGATAAAAAAAAATGTCTGAATTGAAATATCAAATGATAATTATGGTATGATATTTCAAGGAGGAACAAGCATGGCAACACTGGTGAACGTGGGGCACAACGTAGCATCACTATGACGACACAACGTAGCATCACTATGACGACACAACGTAGCATCACTATGACGACACAACGTAGCATCACTATGACGACACAATGTAGGAGATGAGTCGACCATTAGTATCTGCTGCCTTGGTTGGCACTGGGAGAGAGAGAGACATAGAGAGGGAGACACACAGAGAGAGAGAGAGAGAGAGAACCAACAAACACCAGCATCTCAGAGGATGACTGTTAAAGAGAGTCACACACGCACATATTTCGATCAAATCAAATCAAATGTTATTGGTCACATTCACATGGTTAGCAGGTGTTATTGTGAGTGTAGTGAAATGCTTCTAGATCCGCCAGTGCAGCAGTATCTAATAATTCCACAACAAAACCCAATACACACAATCTAGTAAAGGAATGGGATGAGAATATATAAGTATAAAACATATGGATGAGCAGTGACAGAGTGGCTAAGATGTAATAGATAGTAAGGAATATATAGTGAAGGATACAGTATACATTATATATGAGATAAGTAATGTGAGATATGTAAACATTCTAAAAGTGGCATCATTAAAGTGACTAGTTTTCCATTTATTAAAGCGGCCAATGACATCGAGTATGTAGGTAGGCAGTCACCGCTCTGTGCTGGTGATGGCTGTTTAACAATCTGATGGTCTTGAGATAGAAGCTGTTGTTCAATCTCTCTGTCCCAGCATTGATGCACCTGTACTGACCCCGCCTTCTGGATGGAAGCGGGGTGAACAGGTAGTGGCTCAGGTGGTTATTGTCCTTGCTTTCCTGTGACATCAGGTGTTGTAGGTGTCCTGGAGGGCAGATATTTGAGAACGCAACCTTAGCTTTGTTAAAATCCCCAGCTACAATTAATGCAGCTTCAGGATATATGGTTTCCAGTTTGCATAAAGTCCAGTGAAGTTCGTCTTGGTATCCGCTTGCGGGGGGATATACACGGCTGTGACGATAACTGAGGAGAGTTCTCTTGGGAGATAATACGGCCGGCATTTGATTGTGAGGAATTCTAGGTCAGGTGAGCAAAAGGACTTGAGTTCTTGGATATTGTTACAATTACACCATGAGTCGTTAATCATGAAACATACACCCCAGCCCTTCTTCTTACCAGAGAGATGTTTGTTCCTGTCGGCGCGATGCACCGAACATCCTGTTGGCTGTACGGACTCCGACAGCATGTCCCCTGCTAGCCATGTGTCCGTGAAACAGAGTATGTTACAATCCCGGATATTTCTTTGGAAAGCAACTCTTGACAAAATTTCCTCGACTTTGTTAACTAGGGACTGGACATTAGCGAGTAATGTACTGGGAAGCGGTGGGTGGTGTGCGCGCATCCGAAGGCTCACTAGAAGACTGCTCCGGCACCCTCTCCTTGTTTTGGGTCGGCCTCTGGAATCAGTTCAAATGCCCTGGGAGGTGCAGACAAAGGATCCGCTTTGGGAAAGTCGTATTCCTGGTCGTAATGCTGGTTGTACTGGCAAGTTGATGTCTCTCTGATATCCAATAGTTCTTCCCATCTGTATGTAAACAACACTTAAGGTTTTCTGGGCTAACAATGTAAGAAAAAATACATTTAAAAAAATACTGCACAGTTTCCTAAGGACTTGAAGCGAAGCTGCCATCTCTATCGGTGCCATCTTGTCATCTGATGCGATCTGGATAGTGTTAGGACAGCTTTTGTGACAGATAACCATTATTAAACACGAAACCAGACTTAAATGAATCGTGATATTTGATATTTTGGGGAATTTCAACAGCCTACTTTAGCCAAGGAAGTGAAATGCCAACTGCTCAAATTCAAATCACATGTCCACAGAC
Organism: Oncorhynchus tshawytscha; assembly: GCF_018296145.1. NCBI lineage: Eukaryota > Metazoa > Chordata > Actinopteri > Salmoniformes > Salmonidae > Oncorhynchus > Oncorhynchus tshawytscha. The sequence continues at coordinate 28,581,588 of NC_056459.1, forward strand.
CAACAGTAATCTGGTGACCTGGATGTTAAATGTCACGCCACATCCCAAATGCCGGACCACTACTGTTTTATATCTGAGAGGGTCCGACCCTCTGAGCCAGCATCATTCACAGCATCCGCCACATGCTGCCACTCTAACACCTTCTTGTCATTTGTAATGCCCACACTGTGTCAACCAAACAATATATTTTTTCTTCCTTCAACCTCCCCTACAATAACTTATTTTTCACAATGGGTGAAATTTCTTTTTTTAGCCTTCCTGTCAGGATTTGCCGTCATTGGGGTACCTGCCTTTTCTGCATTGCCAAACACTACATTTTCTTGCCAGATCAGACAACGGCAAGTTGGCTAAAGCAGAAACGGACAGACATGCAGGCTCAAGGTTTAGCAGGTTGTTTTCAGTCAATATGCAGTCAATATGGCTGAATATTAATTAGGGGCGTTTTCACTGACTATTTATAGGCAATTATGGGAGTTAAAAGGGTGGGACAAGACGCTGGCTCACGTGCGCAAATGTCGAGTTGATTGTGATTTATAAAGGGAAACTGGCGTGAGACACGTTCGCTCACTGTGTTATGAATCAGAATATTTTTTGGCGCAATCACTCTCTGTGTTTCGTCCATATGCCACCTTTTGATGTGAATCCTCCGCACAGTTTTATAAATGAGGCCCCTGGTCAAGAGAGACTTATTCCTTAGGGACCTGGTCAAGAGAGACTTATTCCCTACGGCCCTGGTCAAGGGAGACTTATTCCCTACAGCCCTGGTCAAGAGAGACTTATTCCTTAGGGAGACCTTATTCCTTAGGTCAAGAGAGACTTATTCCTTAGAGACCGGGTCAAGAGAGACTTATTCCCGGCCCTGGTCACGGCCCTGGTCAAGAGAGACTTATTCCTTCAGAGATTCCGGCCCTGGTCAATAGAGACTTATTCCCTACGGCCCTGGTCAAGAGAGACTTATTCCTTAGGGACCTGGTCAAGAGAGACTTATTCCCTACGGCCCTGGTCAAGAGAGACTTATTCCTTAGGGACCTGGTCAAGAGAGACTTATTCCTTAGAGACCGGGTCAATAGAGACTTATTCCTTAGGGACCTGGTCAAGAGACTTATTCCTACGGCCCTGGTCAAGAGAGACTTATTCCCTACGGCCCTGGTCAAGAGAGACTTATTCCCTACGGCCCTGGTCAAGAGAGACTTATTCCTTAGAGACAGGGTCAAGAGACTTATTCCCTACGGCCCTGGTCAAGAGAGACTTATTCCTTAGAGACCGGGTCAAGAGACTTATTCCCTACGGCCCTGGTCAAGAGAGACTTATTCCCTACTTGGGGACCTGGTCAAGAGAGACTTATTCTTATGGTCAAGAGAGACTTATTCCCTACGGCCCTGGTCAATAGAGACTTATTCCCTACGGCCCTGGTCAAGAGACACTTATTCCCTACGGCCCTGGTCAAGAGAGACTTATTCCTTAGGGACCTGGTCAAGAGAGACTTATTCCTTAGGGACCTGGTCAAGAGAGACTTATTCCTTAGGGACCTGGACCAAGAGAGACTTATTCCTTAGGGCCCTGGTCAAGAGAGACTTATTCCTTAGAGAGACTTATTCCTGGTCAAGGGACCTGGCCAAGAGAGACTTATTCCTTAGGGACCTGGCCAAGAGAGACTTATTCCTTAGGGACCTGGCCAAGAGAGACTTATTCCTTAGGGACCTGGCCAAGAGAGACTTATTCCTTAGGGACCTGGCCAAGAGAGACTTATTCCTTAGGGACCTGGCCAAGAGAGACTTATTCCTTAGGGACCTGGTCAAGAGAGACTTATTCCTTAGGGACCTGGCCAAGAGAGACTTATTCCTTAGGGACCTGGCCAAGAGAGATGTATTACCTAGGGCCCTGGTCAAAAGTAGTGGCGACATGTAGCCTAGTGGTTAGAGGGGACCTGACATGTAGCCTAGTGGTTAGAGGGGTCAAGACATGTAGCCTAGTGGTTAGAGGGGAGACGACATGTAGCCTAGTGGTTAGAGGGTTAGAGGGGCGACATGTAGCCTAGTGGTTAGAGGGGCGACATGTAGCCTAGTGGTTAGAGGGGCGACATGTAGCCTAGTGGTTAGAGGGGCGACATGTAGCCTAGTGGTTAGAGGGGTAACATGTAGCCTAGTGGTTAGAGGGGCGACATGTAGCCTAGTGGTTAGAGGGGCGACATGTAGCCTAGTGGTTAGAGGGGTGACATGTAGCCTAGTGGTTAGAGGGGTGACATGTAGCCTAGTGGTTAGAGGGGTAACATGTAGCCTAGTGGTTAGATGGGTAACATGTAGCCTAGTGGTTAGAGCGGTAACATGTAGCCTAGTGGTTAGAGCGGTGGACTTGTAACCACAAGGTTGTAAAATCGAATCCCTGAGCTGACAAGGTAAAAGTCTGTCATTCTGCCCCTGAACAAGGCAATTAATCCACTGTTCCTAGGCCTTCATTGAAAATAAGAATTTGTTCTTAACTGACTTGCATAGTTAAATAAAAGTAAACTTAAGTGGTGGTTGGCACTCAATGAAAAACAACTCATTTTCATGCACATTTTTTCGCTTGAGAAATACTGCACCAAACATTTTAGCTAGCTAAGACCTCCTCGGCAAAAACGTCAAAATTAATGACAGATTTCTTGATTTATCTTCAATTAATTCTGACTATTTTGAGGAGGTGTTACTGACTATGTATGGTGTCTCGAGAGGGACAAACAACAGCATAACTGTTATTATAAAGGTATTTTAAGGGCGTAAGCTAGCACATGCATTCACTTCCACATAGCCAAGATCTGCTAGGAGCAAACAGAACCTAGTCTGCCAGCACCGTTAGGTAACACAGGCCTGAGCAACAAATATCGCTGCTAAACAAATCACTGCTAAAAGAAACGGAGGAACTTGCCTTACTAAATATGTCCTTTCTGACAGAAAAATACCTACAAGGTACAGTTATGTTAACATTTCCTAGTTACTGTTTCATGTAAAATATATGCATGTATGTATGTATGTATATATATATATATATATATCTACTAGTTATGGTGATGCATTAGATTTATGGGGTGATGCAAATGACTCTTTAGCCCATGACTGAACCTAGAGTGACGTAAATAGAGCTTGACTGGATTGAACCGAATTACGAGCTGCTCGCTCTGTTAATACCACTACTCATCATTACCCTGTAGTGAACTGCTCCGTACATCAGCCTCCGCAGCGGGCCACACACACACACACACGTAGGTACAAACACACACACGCCATGCTTTGAAGTGCCGGAAATTAACAACATTCAATATTCAAAGTGGGAACCATGCTGTGGAGAGAGAGCGAGAGAACGAGAGAACTAGAGAGAGAGAGAGAGAATGAAAGAACTAGAGAGAGAGAGTATGAGAACTAGAGATTGAGAAACAGAGAACTAGAGAGAGAGAGAAAGAGAGAGAGAACAAGAGAAGAACAAGAAAGAGCACTAGAGAGAGAGAGAGAAAGACAGAACAAAAGAGAGTTAACGAGAGAGAGAACGAGTGAGAGAAAGACAGAATGAACAGATAAGTACAGTAGGTGATGAGACTAGGTGATACATTCTATCTGAGGAGGCTCTGGGCTCAGTGGGCCAGCTGTTCAGCTTCCTGCTGCTCAGGTTGAGGATCATCCATGTGGACCCAGTCACCTGCTGTTACAGCGGCTCACGCTTCTACCCAGTCAGCTGTACAGGAGGAGCAGCAGCACATCTGGCTCCAGTCAAGACAAAGACTGCTGCTGCTGCTGCTGCTGATATTAGATTATGAATGTACCGGTGCCACACATACGCAACAGCTATGATAATCACCATGAATGTGACGTAGCGACAGCTATGATAATCACCATGAATGTGACTTAGCGACAGCTATGATAATCACCATGAATGTGACGTAGCGACAGCTATGATAATCACCATGAATGTGACTTAGCGACAGCTATGATAATCACCATGAATGTGACTTAGCGACAGCTATGATAATCACCATGAATGTGACTTAGCGACAGCTGTGATAATCACCATGAATGTGACTTAGCGACAGCTATGATAATCACCATGAATGTGACTTAGCGACAGCTATGATAATCACCATGAATGTGACTTAGCGACAGCTGTGATAATCACCATGAATGTGACTTAGCGACAGCTATGATAATCACCATGAATGTGACTTAGCGACAGCTATGATAATCACCATGAATGTGACTTAGCGACAGCTATGATAATCACCATGAATGTGACTTAGCGACAGCTATGATAATCACCATGAATGCGACTTACAGTGAGGAGATAATGTATTGAAATGGCAGAGAGTGAAAGATTACTTCCCTGATTGAACAAGACTTATGGGTTGGGTGTTTTTGAGGAGGCAGGGACTGAAGATAAAGGGAAGCAACAAAAAAAAGTAGGATTTTGTTGTTTCACATTGGAGTCGTTTTAAAGTCAATATTGACACTTTGGGTGAGTTTAGTTTTGTCAGAGCGACCAGTGAAGAGTTTAAAAAGATAAAGAAGGCATTGAGTAGCCTAATAAACATGAGTGTGGAGTTTATTATTCATAATGCAGGCCACGTAGTTTGAAAATGAACAGTCATTCACCATGCTAGCTTTGCCTCAGGATAAACAAACAAACACAACACACACACACACACACACACACACTGTCAACACACACACACACACACACACACACACACACACACACACACACACACACACACACACACACACACACACACACACACACACACACACATCTGTCATAGTACAGCTGTGTGACAGCCTCCCTGAGGGAAACTTCTGGGGAAACTAGAACACAAGAGACAATGACAGTGTTCTAGAACCTCCACTCACACAGCAGTAGACAGTCTTCTAGAACCATCACTCACACAGCAGTAGACAGTCTTCTAGAACCATCACTCACACAGCAGTAGACAGTCTTCTAGAACCATCACTCACACAGCAGTAGAGTCTTCTAGAACCATCACTCACACAGCAGTAGACATTCTTCTAGAACCATCACTCACACAGCAGTAGACAGTCTTCTAGAACCATCACTCACACAGCAGTAGACAGTCTTCTAGAACCCACTGACAACACAGATCCGATGATCTGCTCAGAAACAAGGGAGGAATGGAGAGCGGGAGACCCCCTGTCCTTATCCCTCCATCTCCTTCCTCATCTAGGACCTAGAGAGAGGAGTGGGAGGAGGGGATAGAGGGATGGAGAGCCCTATGGTGGACCAGTAACCTTTCACCCCCAACACCTGCCACACCATCCTGTGAGGGAGTCCAAAAGCACGCACGCACACACACACACACACACTTTACTAGTTAATAGAAGACTTCCATTGCTCAGGCAATCCATTTAGTCACACATCATTGCTGCTTACTCATGTAGACTTTACACATCAATAAGCATTCTAAAGGCCCAGATTTACTGCAAATCATATAAAGATCACCGATGCAAAGACCAAGGCCCGTATTCATAAAGAGCCTCAGAGTAGGAGTAGTAACCTAGGATCCCCCCTGTCCATGTAATCTTATTCGTTATGCTCTGAAAGGCTAAACCAATCCTAGACCAGCACAGCTACTCTGAGACATTTTATGAATCAGGGTCCAAATTTCTGATTACTTACTAATGTATAAAGATTATTAATACTGACAGAAATACACGCAGTATGTCTCTCTGACCCAGTTGCCCAGCAAGCAACTACTGTAGTCCCTATCGAAGAGAGGGGGGGGGGTCTCAGCTTTCTGTAGGTATCATTTTATTTCTCATCTCTCAATATTGAGCTCAGTAGCAGCTATTTTACAAACAATATATTTGATATGGCTTTGAGATACAGAGTGGTGCAGCCAAAATGTGCATCGGTCATTGCAAGGGCATTGTAGGTCTCACTGGGTAAAATACAACCACTAACTTATTTTAGGACATTAAACGTACCGTTAGATTAATACATGGCTATTAGCAGTGGGTATTATATTTAGAGTTAGCGATCTAACAAATGTGTTTTGAGTTTCCACTTCCTCGGGTGTTGAATTAGCCCCAAATTAATTAGCCTATGATTAGTGTATCACAAGGAGGTTGGTGACACCTTAATTTGGGAGGGCGGGCTCGTGGTAATGGCCGGAGCGGAATCGGTGGAATGGTATCAAATACATCAAACACATGGTTTCCATGGTTTCCATGTGTTTGATGCCATTACATTCGCGCCGTTCCAGCCATTATTATGAGCCGTCCTCCCCTCACCAGCCTCCACTGTAATGCACATAACGGTACACTGGAGCCCTGACTTCTGTTTGAGGTTGAACACTAGCATCACTGTACTGCCATCCATGACTTTAAAAAAAGTCACTGACACACTCTGTTCTATAGCCCATGGCTGACGCTATCACTTGATGCTATCACTCGCAGATGGAAGACATCACAAGCTAGGCTGAACTATGGATGACTCAGTACATCCTCCCTTCTCTAGATGCTGGGAGACAAAGGGGAGGGGGATAGGAGGGCAGAGAGGGGGAGTGGAAGAGAAGGGGGAGATAATATATCACATGCCTTGTCTCGCCGGGCCTCGGGAGGGACAGCTGAGGAGAAGGAGTGAACAGTCTTTCATATCTAGGGCCTTTCTCTTTATCCTTCCACCTCCTCCCTCTCCTGATGTATCCTAGCAGCCCCTCCTTCATCTCCTCTCCTGCTGTATCATAGCAGCCCCTCCTTAGTTTCCTTTCCTTCTGTATCCTAGCCCCTCCTTAGCCCCTTCTGTATCCTAGCAGCCCCTCCTCCTTTCCTTCTGTATCCTAGCAGCCCCTCCTTAGTTTCCTTTCCTTCTGTATCCTAGCAGCCCCTCCTTAGTTTCCTTTCCTTCTGTATCCTAGCAGCCCCTCCTTAGTTTCCTTTCCTTCTGTATCATAGCAGCCCCTCCTTAGTTTCCTTTCCTTCTGTATCCTAGCAGCCCCTCCTTCATCTTCTCTCCTGATGTATCATAGCAGCCCCTCCTTCATCTCCTCTCCTGCTGTATCATAGCAGCCCCTCCTTCATCTCCTCTCCTGATGTATCCTAGCAGCCCCTCCTTCATCTCCTCTCCTGCTGTATCATAGCCCCTCCTTCATCTCCTCTCCTGCTGTATCATAGCAGCCCCTCCTTCATCTCCTCTCCTGCTGTATCATAGCAGCCCCTCCTTCATCTCCTCTCCTGATGTATCCTAGCAGCCCCTCCTTCATCTCCTCTCCTGCTGTATCATAGCAGCCCCTCCTTAGTTTCCTTTCCTTCTGTATCCTAGCAGCCCCTCCTTCATCTTCTCTCCTGATGTATCCTAGCAGCCCCTCCTTCATCTCCTCTCCTGCTGTATCATAGCAGCCCCTCCTTCATCTCCTCTCCTGATGTATCCTAGCAGCCCCTCCTTCATCTCCTCTCCTGCTGTATCATAGCAGCCCCTCCTTCATCTCCTCTCCTGCTGTATCATAGCAGCCCCTCCTTTATCCCCCCTGCTGTCTAATACTAGCCACTCCTGCAGGATATCATAAATTCTCTTTCTCATCCAACTCCCTAACCCCAATCCCAACATCCCCTTTTGCCTTTTCTAACTAGTTAAATAAAGGCTAAATAAAAATAAATAAAAACTATAAATTCCAACTCTCTTCTCCCCTTTCCTACCCACCTCACTCATTCTTCTGCTGTTTCATCACAGAAGCTCATGAAGAATATCAGAAATCCCCTTTCTCATTTTACTCCCACATCTATCCATTCTCTTCCCTCCCGATTTACAAGCTCCCCTCTTCCCCTCCCCAACTCAGATTTACATCCTTCCCCATTCCTCACCTACTGTCTAAGCAGCCCCTCCAGAGGAATGTAAAAAAATAAATCCTCTTCTCAATTTAACTCTCAACTCCACCCCTCCACTCCTCCTACCATCCCCAGAAATACCTCTTCCGCTTAAGGATGCCTCTGTCAGGGATGGACGTGTCAGGACACCAGAGACAGAGTCTGTCCGGAGGAAGGATAACATGACAGGGGTATCTCTAGAACAGATAACCCCAAGAGTCCAGCTCAGGTCACTAGATCCTGGTGAGACACTGACTGATTAAAACCTCAAATAAGCCTGGGAGAGGTCTGGATGAAACCTGGTTTACGGTATAGACTGTGGACTAAACAGAACAATACTATAGAGCTGTTGGTTTGAATAAAGAACAATGACTTTGATTCCTGTGGATTAATAACACAATGGAAGCTTGTTTCTCATTTGGGAAAGTAACTGTTAGGCTTTTTCAGGAACTAGAGATTTGCATGAAATTCTAAGAATCAGTGTTCTCTCTCCCAGCTGGGCGTCCTTACAACACTGCTGGCCACAACGTCTGCTACACTCCTTATGAAATGTTTATCAGCTGTGAAAACTAAAAGGCACACCATTTTAAAGATTGCAAGGCCAACATTTCTTAAGAAATTAGAACCACACACATATGGACACACACGGGCATGCGCACGCACACACACATAGTTCTCCATTCCGAGAAAATGAAATAGGGTGTTCTTGAAGAGCTCAGTACAAAAAGTCACATGTTATGATACAGAGTTTCTTAGACCACCTCAGCGTTAAAACACTGAGCGTTTTCAGTTTCCTCCTAACCTTAAGCCTTGACATTCATCTTTCCATTTTTGCTCTGTATTTAGTGTGGGCTGCAGATTACACACGCACAGCTTGGTGTGGGCTGCAGATTACAGCATTAGAGACCATACAAAAGACCTGAGGACTGACGTTCCCTGCAGCCTTCTATGGCGCCACATTTCATTGTGTTCAGGGGCCCTCCCTGTTGCATTGAGGAGAAGAACAATCAGCAAAGAACATGCCGTGTTTGTCTGAATTTACACCAGACCACAGTGCTATAATAATTTATTTAATGAGCCAGAGAGAGAGGGAATGAGAGAGAGGAGAAGAGAGAGAGAGGGGGAGAAAGAGAGCGAGTGTGAGAGACAAGGGGGCAGAGGGAGAGGAAAGAGCGAAAGAGAGAGAGGGAGAAAAAAGGAAAGAGCGAAAGAGAGAGGGAGAAAAAGGAAAGAGCGATATTGCTGGAAAGGCCGGTAGAAGGGGACTGGGAACTGGGACGGTGTCTGGCAGCAGCAATGCCAGCTGGTTTAGGCCTTGGCATCCTACTTCTAACCCCCGTCCTGAGTCTTACCATCAAAACGACTAACTAAACGAATATGGCCTGGCAATGGAGCAAAGCCCTTCAGTTAAACCATATCAAAGCAAGGCGTTTTCTACAGAGAAACATTTTACCCTTGAAGTGACCTTTTCTGAAAACAAAACATGCCGCTGGAGTGGAGTGGAGTGGAGTGGAGTGGAGGGCATAGCAGTGGTGTTTAGGATGGTGTTTGTAATGCATTAATGAGAACATTACATTTCCACTGATGTCTATACACTTCAGTAGCATAACAGGACAGGCAATAAGAGGAGGGGATGAAGTAACCTGTGTTATTGAGTGATACTGCTTTTCATTGTCAATTCTATTCTATCATGCTTATGTTGTGAGAGAATGCAAAGACTAAGATACTGAATCCTTCCAGAAACCATATTAAATTATGAATGGGCTGTGATCTCTGGCCTTACAACAGGTATAGGTAGTAAACTAAACCCAGTAACTGCATTTGAAATTGACAATAGCATAATGCCCCCTGACCTCTCCTAAACCTGCAGGGGAATTTCGCAAAATCCCTGCTTGCTGACCCAGTTCACTCTGTCCATGCGAGTTATGGTGAGTGTCCTTCTCCCCTGTCTACAACACTATGTGAACCAAACTCCCACACACACAAGTGCAGTTATTCTTCCAAACCTACAATCACAAGACTGACATTTACCATTTAACCCCCAATTTCCTAAACCCAAATCCCAACCACAGCGCAGCTCTGAAGAGTTATGGCATTAACATCACAACGGATCATGATGAAGCGACCGCTGTGGTCAGAAGCAAAGGAAAGTGGTCAACAAACTCACGAAGAAACATGTTCACCGACACCGAGACCTCAAGAGAAACTGTCAAGTATGATTGTGATCTGTCGATGATCAGTTTATCCTCACGATATAGGAGGCGGTATCTCGTCATAGCTAACCAATTATATGGGATCTGATGTTGACATCCACAATTGCAAAATAGTTTTGTAGTTGAATAAAATGCATCTGTTTTATGTATTGTTAAGGCAATAATCACACGTGTTTAGTTGTCTATTTCGTAAGTGTATATGGTTATAGTTTACTGACCCATTGCCCTACTAAAGCCCTTCTAATTTACGAATCTCTACTCAGTTACTCTTGTATAAAGACGCACAATTATCTACTCATCGAGCTCGCATCTTGCTCAAGCAATATAAGAAAAGTTCTTATTTAGTCTAAATGCAAGACAAGAGAGAAAATCTAGCAACTCACCTCTGAAAAACTTATCTCAACTAAATCATATGTATTGTCTGCTAACTGCGCCGCTCCATCCGTTTATAAAGGAGAAGCCCCGTCAATTCCTAACGGTCAATTCCTTCCCTCTTCTGAACGTTTATCTTTTCCCTTGATAAAACAGCCTACAAACCCCCGCTCCCTACCAAATTCATGTGTACGTTCCAGTTTGGGTTTGTAGCGCTTGCCCTGAGCAGCGTTGGACCAATGAACAAGCAGAGTTGTAACGGTAGGCGGGGCTGCTCATTTGACCTCACAACACAACAGGCGACGAGTTGGCGTCCCTGCAAAGACATCGGCAGTTCGGCACTATTCGGTCATTGCTGTTAGTGCATGCGGACCAGGGCGACGGACTGGGGTAAAGTAAACCCACTGTGTTTACACAGCTGTCACGGTATGGACTATCTCTTCATTTCCACTGCCCCTCCAGATAGGCTATGATTAAGCCGCTGCTGAGCCTGTAAAGGGGTAGCAGTCTATTTGTACATTTGGCTACACAGGCCCCTACACGTTATGAAGACTGGAGGATTTTATTGGCAAAAGCTTCATCTTTCTGTATGGATCAATAATCATATTAATATAATGCATAAACCATTACATTGCATAGATATTATATTTACTTTGAGCAACAATCCTCCTCAAGGACAACAAATATTATTTTCAGAACAGAAGTCAAGCTCAGGGACAGGGCCATGTCCAATTGGCCCCGGGCATCTCAAATACATTTTTCCTCAAGAGTGTTTACAGAAATGGCATTAGGCAAACAAATTAAATTGAACCAGGGACAGGACAAACAGTTTAATCCGTGGCTACCTTAACTGCATGTATGCCTAATAGGGTACAGCTCCACAGTACAGCGCCGCACCGACATGAAAATAGATTTCCACTTGGAGGATGGATGGAGGGATGGATGATGGAGGGATGGATGATGGAGGGAGGGAGGGATGGATGGAGGGAGGGATGGATGATGGAGGGATGGATGATGGAGGGAGGGATGGATGATGGAGGATGGAGGGATGGATGATGGAGGGATGGATGATGGAGGGATGGATGATGGAGGGATGGAGGGATGGAGGGATGGAAGGAGGGATGGAGGGATGGATGATGGAGGGATGGATGATGGAGGGATGGATGATGGGTGGATGGAGGGATGGATGATGGAGGGATGGAGGGATGGATGGATGATGGAGGGAGGGATGGAGGGATGGTTGATGGAGGGATGGTGGGATGGTGGAATGGAGGAATGATGGAGGGATGGATGGATGATGGAGGGATGGTGGGATGGTGGAATGATGGAGGGATGGATGGATGATGGAGGGATGGTGGGATGGAGGAATGATGAATGGATGATGGATGATGGAGGGATGGTGGGATGGAGGAATGATGGAGGGATGGATGGATGGAGGGACGGAGGGATGGATGATGGATAGAGTGAGGGATGGGGTGGAAAATGGGCTGTCTGATCAAATCAATCAGTCAAATTTTAATACAGAGGAAGGAACTTCGTAATGAACCCACTGGGCACAGACGTCAATTCAATGTCTTTTCCACATTGGTTCAACATCATTTCATTGAAATGACGTGGAAACAACGTTGATTCAACCAGTGTGTCCAGTGGGAAGTGACTGATAGCATGTGTTTGTACACATGCATATACACACACTCCTATTCAAATGCACACATGTGCACACACACGGACACACACACATGTAAATAGTGCCAGACATGCAGTCAAACATATTCAGTTGACCTTGATGTCTTCTGTTTTTTACATTGTTGTTTTCTGTTTTCCTTTTTTCTCTTTTGTTCATTTTGTTGGTTGTTTGCGCATTGGGGGACAGGGGCTTGGGGACAGGGGCTTGGGGACAGGGGCTTGGGGGACAGGGGCTTGGGGGACAGGGGCTTGGGGGACAGGGGCTTGGGGGACAGGGGCTTGGGGGACAGGGGCTTGGGGGGGCTTGGGGGACAGGGGCTTGGGGGACAGGGGCTTGGGGGACAGGGGCTTGGGGGACAGGGGCTTGGGGACAGGGGCTTGGGGGACAGGGGCTTGGGGGACAGGGACAGGGGCTTGGGGGACAGGGGCTTGGGGACAGGGGCTTGGGGGACAGGGGCTTGGGGGACAGGGGCTTGGGGACAGGGGCTTGGGGACAGGGGCTTGGGGGACAGGGGCTTGGGGACAGGGGCTTGGGGGGGGCTTGGGGACAGGGGCTTGGGGGACAGGGGCTTGGGGGACAGGGGCTTGGGGGACAGGGGCTTGGGGGACAGGGGCTTGGGGGACAGGGGGGGCTTGGGGGACAGGGGCTTGGGGGACAGGGGGCTTGGGGACAGGGGCTTGGGGACAGGGGCTTGGGGGACAGGGGCTTGGGGACTTGGGGCTTGGGGGACAGGGGCTTGGGGGACAGGGGCTTGGGGGACAGGGGCTTGGGGACAGGGGCTGGGGGGGCTTGGGGACAGGGCTTGGGGACAGGGGGGGCTTGGGGGGACAGGGGCTTGGGGGACAGGGGCTTGGGGACACAGGGGGACTTGGGGACAGGGGCTTGGGGGACAGGGGCTTGGGGGACAGGGGCTTGGGGGACAGGGGCTTGGGGGACAGGGGCTTGGGGGACAGGGGCTTGGGGACAGGGGCTTGGGGGACAGGGGCTTGGGGGACAGGGGCTTGGGGGGGGACAGGGGCTTGGGGACAGGGGGGGGACAGGGGCTTGGGGACAGGGGCTTGGGGGACAGGGGCTTGGGGGGGGCTTGGGGGACAGGGGCTTGGGGGGGGCTTGGGGGACAGGGGCTTGGGGACAGGGGGGGCTTGGGGGACAGGGGCTTGGGGGACAGGGGCTTGGGGGACAGGGGCTTGGGGGACAGGGGCTTGGGGGACAGGGGCTTGGGGGACAGGGGCTTGGGGACAGGGGCTTGGGGGACAGGGGCTTGGGGGACAGGGGCTTGGGGACAGGGGCTTGGGGGACAGGGGCTTGGGGGACAGGGGCTTGGGGACAGGGGCTTGGGGGACAGGGGCTTGGGGGACAGGGGCTTGGGGGACAGGGGCTTGGGGGACAGGGGCTTGGGGACAGGGGGGACAGGGGCTTGGGGGACAGGGGCTACAGGGGGACAGGGGCTTGGGGGACAGGGGCTTGGGGACAGGGGCTACAGGGGGACAGGGGCTTGGGGGACAGGGGCTTGGGGGACAGGGGCTAGGGGGACAGGGGCTACAGGGGGACAGGGGCTTGGGGAGGGGGACAGGGGCTAGGGGGACAGGGGCTACAGGGGGACAGGGGCTAGGGGGACAGGGGGGCTAGGGGGACAGGGGCTTGGGGGACAGGGGGGGACAGGGGCTTGGGGACAGGGGCTTGGGGACAGGGGCTTGGGGGACAGGGGCTTGGGGGGGGGCTTGGGGACAGGGGCTTGGGGGGACAGGGGCTTGGGGGACAGGGGCTTGGGGGACAGGGGCTTGGGGGACAGGGGCTTGGGGACAGGGGCTTGGGGGACAGGGGCTTGGGGGACAGGGGCTTGGGGGACAGGGGGACTTGGGGGGGGCTTGGGGGACAGGGGCTTGGGGGACAGGGGCTTGGGGGACAGGGGCTTGGGGACAGGGGCTTGGGGACAGGGGCTTGGGGGACAGGGGCTTGGGGACAGGGGCTTGGGGGACAGGGGCTTGGGGGACAGGGGCTTGGGGACTTGGGGGTGGGAAATTGAATTATTTAATTAAATATTTCTCGGCGGTGGGGACTGTGGGGGGAGTCTCAGATGGTTGAGCAGCTTCACTGTAACTAGATTGTATATTTTAATATTCAATATTAAAAAATTAAAAATTAAATGTAAAAAATTATTAATGTCGTCAAGGGTTACTGTAATGAAATTTGGGAATGTTTTATCTAAATCAACGTGTAATGTTTTATCTAAATCAACGTGTATTGTGCACATTATACAGCAGGTATGAACAGTTAAGTGTCAATATTATTATTTTTTATTTCTATATCATGATCATGATCTCAAAGATGAAACTTGATTTAGACTAAGCAAGTTTTGAGCATAAATTAATTGTGGCAACTACCAGCATTGTCCTGGCACAGTACAGCAACACAGTATTCCAAGTGTCACCGTGCAGCTCTGTTCTGTGTGATCAAGTTGTAGAATAAGGGATGAGAAGGTTAACAAGCAAATACACACACAACATACAACACACACAACACACAACAAAAGCAGTTGGTATCGTCCCAATTTCTGAAAAAGCCAGAAAAACATATATATTAGTAATGTCGCTGCTGGGAGGTGAATACTGTTCAGAGGTTATGCTGACGTAAATCTGTCAAGCTACTGTTCTGTTCATGAACACCGTATTGTGTAAACCTCTGTGGTTTCTCACTCAGGCAGGCAGTGTGTTTCAGCCTGCGGCTACAGGGCACAGACACCTACACAGTAACATCCTCTCCTCTCCTCTATCCTCTCCTCTATCCTCTCCCCTCTCCCCTCCTTTTCTCTCTCTCCTCTCCTCTCCTCTATCCTCTCCCCTCCCCTTCCTCTCTCCCCTCTCCTCTCCTCTCCTCTCCTCTCCTCTCCTCTCCTCCCTCTCCTCTCTCCTCCTCTCCTCTCCTCTCCTCTCCTCTCCTCTCCTCTCCTCTCCTCCTCCTCTCCTCTCCTCTCCTCTCCTCTCCCTCTCCTCTCCCTCTCCTCTCAGCTGGCGTACAGCTCATCCTGTAATTACGGCTAGCTGTCATCAACAGCCCCCGACCAGCAGCTATATTTACTGGAGAGCCAACAAACAGACCCAGCTCCCTGGTAGGATCACTTAAAAGAGCTGCTAAGCCATGGATAGAAGGATTAGCGGCTGGACTGATCCCAGATCAGTTTGTGTATTGGTAGAAGGATTAGATCCTTGACTGGTTCCAGCTCTGTTTGTGTAGCGAGCCATGGGTAGAAGGATTAGAGCCTGGATGGGTCCCAGATCAGTTTGTGTCATTGACCAATAGAAGATTAATTCACACAACAGGACGTAATGTTACGGGTCTGAATGGGACCACCTCTCTCAGACATCTCAGCCGACACCCCTCACACACACCCCTCTTTCAATCCCTCACCCCCGGAGCACTTGTGACCACTTACATGGAGAGAGCCACTCGGACATGCCATATGACAGGGGGAAAGGGCGAAGGGGGGCAAGAGATCAAGGGCAGTGACATCTGAGGGTGAGAGTGGAACAGGGAGGGTTAGGGTGGGAGGGGTCAGTGGAACAGGGAGGGTTAGGGTGGGAGGGGTCAGTGGAACAGGGAGGGTTAGTGTGGGAGGGGTCAGTGGAACAGGGAGGGTTAGGGTGGGAGGGGTCAGTATAACAGGGAGGGTTAGGGTGGGAGGGGTCAGTGGAACAGGGAGGGTTAGGGTGGGAGGGGTCAGTGGAACAGGGAGGGTTAGGGTGGGAGGGGTCAGTGGAACAGGGAGGGTTAGGGTGGGAGGGGTCAGTATAACAGGGAGGGTTAGGGTGGGAGGGGTCAGTGGAACAGGGAGGGTTAGGGTGGGAGGGGGTCAGTGGAACAGGGAGGGTTAGGGTGGGAGGGGTCAGTGGAACAGGGAGGGTTAGGGTGGGAGGGGTCAGTAGAACAGGGAGGGTTAGGGTGGGATGGGTCAGTGGTGTCTATTCTCTGGTTACCTGTTTACATCCTACTAGACACCATAGTGATGTTTTACATCCTACTAGACACCATAGTGATGTTTTACATCCTACTAGACACCATAGTAATGTTGTACATCCTACTAGACACCATAGTAATGTTGTACATCCTACTAGACACCATAGTAATGTTTTACATCCTACTAGACACCATAGTAATGTTTTACATCCTACCAGACACCATAGTGATGTTTTACATCCTACTAGACACCATAGTAATGTTTTACATCCTACTAGACACCATAGTGATGTTTTACATCCTACTAGACACCATAGTAATGTTTTACATCCTACTTGACACCATAGTAATGTTTTACATCCTACTTGACACCATAGTGATGTTTTACATCCTACTTGACACCATAGTAATGTTTTACATCCTACTAGACACCATAGTAATGTTTTACATCCTACTAGACACCATAGTAATGTTTTACATCCTACTAGACACCATAGTAATGGAGGCCATGTACAGCCATGTCTCAGGGCTCGTTACCACCCTGGAAATAGCCTGGTTCATTGTATGTTTGAGAGAATGCCTCCGTGAGTCCTCCAAACACTGAACCACTTTAACTGTATAGACTGAAGTGTACTGTATGTGATCACCCTATGATCACTCGGCTACACAGCTGATGCCTGCCGTACCCTCATCCTACTCCTCCTCTGTTCCTCTGGTGATGTAGAGGTTAACCCCTGCAGCCCCCAGTATCACTCCCGATCCCCAGGCACTCTCATTTGTTGACTTCTGCAACTGTAAAAGCCTTGGGTTCATGCATGTTAACATCAGAAGCATCCTCCCTAAGTTTGCTTTATTCACTGCTTTAGCACACTCCGCCAACCCAGATGTCCTAGTCGTGTCTGAATCCTGGCTTAGGAAGAAAAACATCTGAAATTTCCATCCCCAATACAGCCTTTCCCGTCCAGACAGAACTGCTAAAGGGGGCGGAATTGCAATCTACTGTAGAGCTCTGTCATACTATCCAGAACTATGCCCAAACAGTTTGAGCTTCTACTTTTAAAGATCCATCTCTCCAGAAATAGGTCCCTCACTGTTGTTGCTTGTTATAGACCCCCCTCAGCTCCCAGCTGTGCCCTGGACACCATATGTGAATTGAATGCCAACCATCTATCGTCAGAGTTCATACTACTAGGTGACCTAAATTGGGATATGCTTAACATCCCGGCCGTCCTACAATCTAAGCTAGATGCCCTCAATCTCACACAAATTATCAAGGAACCTACCAGGTACAACCCCAAATCCGTAAACATGGGCACCCATATAGATATCATCCTGACCAACTTGCCCTCTAAATACACCACAGCTGTTTTCAACCAGGATCTCAGCGATCACTGCCTCATTGCCTGCGTCCGTTATTTGTCCCCGGTCAAACGACCACCACTGTCATCACTGTCAAACGCTCTCTAAAACACGTATGCGAGCAGGCCTTTCTAATCAACCTGGCCCGGGTATCCTGGAAGGATATTGACCTCATCCCGTCAGTAGAGGATGCCTGGTTGTTCTTTAAAAGTGCTTTCCTCACCATCTTAAATAAGCAAAAAAAAGTTTAACTAAGAGCGGTTATAGCCCTTGGTTCACTCCAGACTTGACTGCCCTTGACCAGCACAAAAACACCCTGTGGCGTACTGCAATAGCATTGAATTGTCCCCGCAATATGCAACTTTTCAGGGAAGTCAGGAACCAATACACATAGTCTGTCACGGCTGGCTGAAGGACTGGACGAAGGTGCAGCATGGTAAGCATACATTTGAACTTTATTTTAAAATGACGCCGACAAAACGAAGGACAAAATAACAAACCGTGACGCTTTGTGCTATGTGCCCTGAAGAACCACAAAGTTAACTTCCCACAAAACAGGTGGGGGAAAAGGGTACCTAAGTATGGTTCCCAATCAGAGACAACGATAGACAGCTGTCCCTGATTGAGAACCATTCCAGGCCAAGACATAGAAATACAAAACATAGAAAAAAGGACATAGAATGCCCACCTTAGTCACACCCTGGCCTAACCAAAATAGAGAATAAAAAGCCTCTCTATGGTCAGGGTGTGACACAGTCAGTTAGGAAAGCAAAGGCTAGCTTTTTCAAACAGATATTTGCATCCTGCAGCACTAATTCCAAAAAGTTTTGGAACACTGTAAAGTCCATGGAGAATAAGAGCACCTCCTCCCAGTGTTTCCTAGTCTCCCAGAGACTAGGAAACACTGTCACCACTGCTAAATCCACGATAATCGAGAAATTCAATAAGCATTTCTCTATGGCTGGGCATGCTTTCCAGCTGGCTAACCCAACCCTGGCCAACAGCTCTGCACCCCCCGCAGCAACTGGCCCAAGCCCCCCTCCGTTTCTCCTTCACCCAAATCCAGACAGCTGATGTTCTGAAAGAGCTGCAAAATCCACAGTCATGCCAATCTTCAAAAAGGGAGACACTCTAGACCCAAACAGTTACAGACCTATATCCATCCTGCCCTGCCTTTCTAAAGTCTTCGAAAGCGAAGTGAACAAACAGATTACCGACCATTTCGAATCCCACCGTACCTTCTCCGCTACGCAATCTGGTTTCCGAGCTGGTCACGGGTGCACCTCAGCCATGCTCAAGGTCCTAAACAATATCATAACCGCCATCGATAAAAGACAGTACTGTGCAGCCGTCTTCATCAACCTGGCCAGGGCTTTCAACTCTGCCAATCACCGTAATCTTATTGGTAGACTCAACAGCCTTGGTTTCTCTAATGACTGCCTCGCCTGGTTCGCTCAGATAGAGTTCAGTGTGTCAAATCGGAGGGCCTGTTGTTCGGATCTCTGGCAGTCTCTATGGGGGTGCCACAAGGTTCAATTCTCGGGCCGACTCTTTTCTCTGTATACATCAATGATGGCGCTCTTGCTGCTGGTGGTTCTTTGATCCACCTCTACGCAGATTACACCATTCTGTATACATCTGGCTCATCTCTGGACACTGTGTTAACAAACCTCCAAACGAGCTTCAACGTCATACAACACTCCTTCCTTTGCCTCCAACTGCTCTTAAATGCTAGTAAAACAAAATGCATGCTCTTCAACCGATCGCTGCCCGCACCTGCTCGGCCAACTAGCATCACTACTCTGGACAGTTCTGACTTAGAATATGTGGACAACTATAAATACCTAGGTATCTGGCTAGACTGTAAACTCTCCTTCCAGACTCACATTAAGCAGCTCCAATCCAAAGTTAAATCTAGAATTGGCTTCCTATTTCACAACAAAGCCTCCTTCACTCATTCTGCCAAACATACCCTCGTAAAACTGACTATCCTACCGATCCTTGACTTTGGCGATGTCATTTACAAAATAGCCTCCAACACTCTACTCAGCAAATTGGATGCAGTCTATCACAGTGCCATCCGTTTTGTCACCAAAGTCCCATATACTACCCACCGCTGCAACCTGTATCCTCTCGTTGGCTGGTCCTCGCTACATATTAGTCGCCAAACCCACTGGCTCCAGGTCAGCTATAAGTCTTTGTTAGGTAACGCTCCACCTTATCTCAGCTCACTGGTCATCATAGCAACATCCACCCGTAGCACACGCTCCAGCAGGTATATTTCACTGGTCATCCCCAAAGCCAACACCTCCTTTGGCTGCCTTTCCTTCCAGTTCCCTGCTGCCAATGACTGGAACGAATGGCAAACATTACTGAAGCTGGAGACTTATATCGCACTCACTAACATTAAGCGTCAGCTGTCAGAGCAGCTTACCGATCGCTGCAGCTGTACACAGCCCATCTGTAAATAACCCATCCAACCAACTACCTACCTCATCCCCATATTTGTTTTCATTTTTCTGCTCTTTTGCACAGAAGTATTTTCAACTTGCACATCCTCTGTATTACTCTAGTGTAAATTGCTTAATTGTAATGAATCACTATTGGCCTATTTATTGCCTTACCTCCTTTCTTCATTTTGCACACACTGTATACAGACTTTTCTATTGTGTTATTGACTGTATGTTTGTTTATTCCATGTGTAACTCTGTGCTGTTGTTTTTGTCTCACTGCTTTGCTTTATCTTGCCCAGGTCACAGTTATAAATGAGAACTTGTTCTCAACTGGCCTACCTGGTTAAATAAATAGGTTTCGGCTACTATATGATACTCAAATTTTCTCTATACCCATCATGAGGTTGCTACAACCTAGCTTATGAATGAAAGTTTACAACTCAGATGCACACAGGTCGGGCAAAAAATGTGAGATGACAGATAGTGACACATGGACAGACAGTGACACATTTAATAAATTGCACACTCTTGCCTGCATCTAGCTGATCTAGGGTGTAATCATTAGTCCAACAGTTGCAAACAAGAGTTTCTATTGGACAAATTCAGGTACTCAACAGAACGAACCCCCGATCACGCATAAACACAGTTTGCTTTCATAACAGCCACCTTGTATTCCTTCTAGCCTCTATGCGCTCTCCTCCTCTCACCTTTGCTCTTCATTTGAACAACACATCAGCTGTATGTGACAACAACAAAAAATTCCAAGCCAAACCATATCATAACCGCTACACACAGCCTGCATCATTGTCCCCATATTAGCTAAAGTAACATCATAATCAACATAGCTAAAATAACTCATGTGTTAGTAAAACCGCTACAATCATGCAGTAACATTACAGTGGATAGTCAGTAAGCAGTTACACCGGTGGGCCCCGGTGGCAATAAATTAATAAAACCAAAACTTGGAAGAGTTCCAGTTTTGTGTTGGATAGTCATAGCCAGCTGGCTAACATAGCATCCCTCTGTTTGAGCCAGGTATTTGAGTAACTAAACTAGCCAGCTGCATTTGCTAGCTAAGTAAGTGAAACTGAAAGTGTAAAAAATGACAGTCTCTCTCTCTCTTGCTTCTCCTTCCTTTTTGAATAAATGAATTCATTCAAAACTGTTCAACTATTGTCTTTCTCTCTCTTTGAATCAACTACTCACCACATTTTATGCACTGCAGTGCTAGCTAGCTCTAGCTTATGCTTTCAGTACTAGATTCATTCTCTGATACTTGATTGGGTGAACAAAATGTCAGCTCATGCTGCAAGAGCTCTGATAGGTTGGAGGACGTCCTCCGGAAGTTGTCATAATTACTGTGTAAGTCTATGGAAGGGGGAGAGAACCAAGAGCCTCCTAGGTTTTGTATTGAAGTCAATGTACCAAGAGGAGGACGGAAGCTAGCTGTCCTCCGGCTACATCATGGGGCGGCAGGGTAGCCTAGTGTTTAGAGCTTTCGACTAGTAACCGGAAGGTTGCAAGTTCAAACCCCCGAGCTGACAAGGTACAAATCTGTCGTTCTGCCCCTGAACAGGCAGTTAACCCACTGTTCCTAGGAAGTTAATCCACTGTTCCTAGGCCGTCATTGAAAATTAGAATTTGTTCTTAACTGACTTGCCTAGTTAAATAAAGGTAAAATAAAATAAATAAATAAATGGTGCTACCCTACAGAGTGCTGTTGAGACTACTGTAGACCTGCATTGCCAAACAGTGTGTTTTAATCAATTATTTGGTGACTATATTTAGTAAAGTTTTATCTAAAACTGATAACTTTTACAAATTTAATTTTATGAAATTCACTGAGGAGGATGGTCCTCCCTTTGATCCTCTGAGGAACCTCCACTGATGTGGACGGTGGGGGGGACTAGCACTTACAGCCTTCAAAATGGCTTTGAAAGTTCACTCAACCATGTGGCTGTTCTGTGAATGTTTACTGGTGGGTGGGTAGCAGTGAGACAGGCAGTGCTGCTCAGCCTCAGATGTGGGCAGATTATAGCGCTGTCATGCCCTGTAGCATGGTTAATGACAGGGCTTTGACTGCTGCAGGTAGGCCTAAGCCCAGCCTCCAAGAACCAGCTTTATTGTGGGCTGGAAGGAAAGGAGCCTACTTGCAATAGGATCCACCCATCACAGAACGTTCTACCCATCATAGTAGGGAAACTCTATCTCTCTCCATCTCATACCAACGTCATTCTCAGAAACAAATGACATAACAAATGTCATAAACTGTCGTGATGTTTTGTGTCATTGAAACCGTCTCTAGGCAACATTTCTAATATCTCTGTGAACCCAATATTGTGACTTACAATTCCATAGATTATTAACCCTTCTCCTGCCGATTTCATAAACCTTTCACCTGCCCACTTTATAAACCCTTCACCTGCCCACTTTATAAACCCTTCTCCTGCCCACTTTATAAACCCTTCACTTGCCCACTTTATAAACCCTTCACCTGCCCACTTTATAAACCCTTCACCTGCCCACTTTATAAACCCTTCACCTGCCCACTTTATAAACCCTTCACCTGCCCACTTTACAAACCCTTCACCTGCCCACTTTATAAACCCTTCACCTGCCCACTTTATAAACCCTTCACCTGCCCACTTTATAAACCCTTCACCTGCCCACTTTATAAACCCTTCACCTGCCCACTTTATAAACCCTTCACCTGCCCACTTTATAAACCCTTCACCTGCCCACTTTACAAACCCTTCACCTGCCCACTTTACAAACCCTTCACCTGCCCACTTTACAAACCCTTCACCTGCCCACTTTATAAACCCTTCACCTGCCCACTTCATAAACCCTTCACCTGCCCACTTTATAAACCCTTCACCTGCCCACTTTATAAACCCTTCACCTTCTCACTTTATAAACCCTTCACCTGCCCACTTTATAAACCCTTCACCTTCTCACTTTATAAACCCTTCACCTGCCCACTTTATAAACCCTTCACCTGCCCACTTTATAAACCCTTCACCTGCCCACTTCATAAACCCTTCACCTGCCCACTTTATAAACCCTTCACCTGCCCACTTTATAAACCCTTCACCTTCTCACTTTATAAACCCTTCACCTGCCCACTTTATAAACCCTTCACCTTCTCACTTTATAAACCCTTCACCTGCCCACTTTATAAACCCTTCACCTGCCCACTTTATAAACCCTTCACCTGCCCACTTTATAAACCCTTCACCTGCCCACTTCATAAACCCTTCACCTGCCCACTTTATAAACCCTTCACCTGCCCACTTCATAAACCCTTCACCTGCCCACTTTATAAACCCTTCACCTGCCCACTTTATAAACCCTTCACCTGCCCACTTTATAAACCCTTCACCTGCCCACTTTATAAACCCTTCACCTGCCCACTTTATAAACCCTTCACCTGCCCACTTTATAAACCCTTCACCTGCCCACTTTATAAACCCTTCACCTGCCCACTTTATAAACCCTTCACCTGCCCACTTTATAAACCCTTCACCTGCCCATTTTGCCATTCCAGTTTCTCTCTCTACTTGTTCTGCTTCTGTAGAAAGAAAAAACAGACAGAGACGTGTGTTTGTGGAAGCTTGTTCAGGCTAAATTAGGTCAATGGATGCAACTGTCAGAAAGAGGAAAAAGCAGACTAACAAGCCAGCTAGGGCTAGGCTTCCCCTCTAGGGTGAACACAAGGCAATGTTTCTCATTCCCCAGTCTCCGTACACAGTACAGACAGTCATAGTCTTTATCCGATTATTTTGACCATGAAGGTAGGTCAGAGTCTGTTGGTTGGAGGCTGTCAGTTAGAGGCTCGCAGTTAGAGCCTGTCGGGTAGAGGCAACATTTTAGCGTGTGTACGTTAGAGTCTGTCGGGTAGAACCTGTCCCGGGTAGAGATTGTTGGTTAAAAACTGTATGTTAGAGCCTGTTAGTTAGAGGATGCTGTTTAGAGGTTGACGGTTAGAGGCTGTTAGTTAGAGGATGTTGTTTAGAGATTGACAATTAGAGGCTGTTAGTTAGAGGATGTCGTTTAGAGGTTGATGGTTAGAGGCTGTTAGTTAGAGGATGTCGTTTAGAGGTTGATGGTTGGAGGCTGTTAGTTTGCGAATGTTGTTTAGAGGCTGTATGTCGGTTAGAGGCTGTCGGTTAGAGGCTGTATGTTAAAGTTTAGCTCTGTTGAAGTTTAGCTCTGCCCAACTCCAGAGAGAAAGACAGACAGTGTGTGTGAGTGTTTTTACTTGGTTACCAGAGAATCTTCACATTGTGTGTGTTTAAACAGTGTGTGAGTTGTGTGTTTAAACAGTGTGTGAGTTGTGTGTTTAAACGGTGTGTGAGTTGTGTGTTTAAATGGTGTGTGAGTTGTGTGTTTAAACAGTGTGTGAGTTGTGTGTTTAAACAGTGTGTGAGTTGTGTGTTTAAACAGTGTGTGAGTTGTGTGTTTAAATGGTGTGTGAGTTGTGTGTTTAAATGGTGTGTGAGTCTCCCGGCAGACTAGATTCAGCCTGAGTGCAGGGGTCAGGCCTGTCTGTTTGTAAGCTCTGTTGCGGTCGGAAAAGAGGAGGAGGAGGAGAGGAGTGGTGTGTGTGTGTGTGTTCTCTGGGCCTGGAGTGGTGTGTCAATGTTCCCTCTGATTTTTTGGGCTACTGAACTAATTTCAGGTCTGCTGAGCGCAAACTTGAACGTTATGAAGTTTCTGTGTAACTTCCTGTGTGCGTGTACTGGGAAGATGTCATGAATTTATCAGTTCTATGACATTACTCATCTTGTACTAATTTCACCCTTCAACAGTAATCATCCACCATTGTTCCTCTGACAGTGTTGGGATATTGGTACTAGTTGTGACAGGCAGTGTCACACAAAACCATAATTGTTCCTCTCAGTTGTCAGACGGCCAAAACATCAGCACTCTCTGATTCATTTCCACGGCAAAGCTAACCATGCCACTCGGAGGCACAATATGATGACTGAACACATTGTGTTGAGACACGGGCAGACTTCGTAATGTTGAGATCCCGCTTAAGATCAAGACTTCGTAATGTTGAGAACCCGCTTCAGATCCATATCAACTGATACCATCTCAACACTGAGCCTGTCAAACCCTGAGTCTGTTGAGATGAATCATCTGTCACTCCCTCCTCCTTCAACTCATCAATCATTACACAGAGAGAGGGATAAAGAAAGAGAGAGTGTGTGTGTGTGTGTCTCCTGTGTAATACAGTACAACCTCAGTAGGCTCCACGAGGCCCCTGTCAGGATCTAGTTTCCTGGGTTGCAGTAGCACAAGACAACAAGACATGTCTAGACCAGGAGAGAGAATATATGGATT
The DNA here is from genome assembly GCF_018296145.1 of Oncorhynchus tshawytscha. Taxonomy (NCBI): domain Eukaryota; kingdom Metazoa; phylum Chordata; class Actinopteri; order Salmoniformes; family Salmonidae; genus Oncorhynchus; species Oncorhynchus tshawytscha. The sequence continues at coordinate 28,606,816 of NC_056459.1, forward strand.
TCTGGAACCTGATACTGCTTCTTGTATCGGTCATTCTGCCTGGGTCACTACATATTACAGGTTCTAACACACAGTACACGTACACACACACACACACACACACACACACACACACACACACACACACACACACACACACACACACACACACACACACACACATACACACACACATACACACACACACATACACACACACACACACACACACACACACACACACACACACACACACACACACACACACACACACACACACACACACACACACACACACTCCTTTCTGGCTCTTGCTGGCTACAGTAGTACACACTGAGCTGCCTTGTGGTTCAGCGAAAAGTCAGAGATACATTTGTCCTCTGTTTCACCCTGGGGCTGTAGTAACATTTTCTATAGATGACAACATGGCGGTGCCCTAGGGTCACGTGGTGTAGTGTGTCACAGGTGCACCGCAGAAGGAGTTGAGTTCATTGAACTTCATTCTAGCTATGCTTTCTGGCAAGTGTAGAGGGGGCTTATAGGCCACAGGTGCATTGGATTACACAAAATGTCTATGAAATGTGCTAAATAAATAAAGATTGATGTGATTTGAACTGTGTGGTGCTGTATAGTTTCGGTATCACTGTGGCTCTTCAAGCAACAGCCTGCAATGGTGTGCTAAATGCTGCACCACTCTGACTGATCAAGCCCATAGGAAGGGAGGAGCGTGTATCACAACCAGGGATCTGATTGGAGGAGAGGCTCCTAGACCAGGTAGTGTAACAGTACTATACAGGACTCAGGTACACTACTATTATATAGGCCTACAAGTACAGGTACACTACTATTATATGGGCCTACAAGTACGGGTACACTACTATTATATAGGCCTACAAGTACAGGTACACTACTATTATATAGGCCTACAAGTACAGGTACACTACTATTATATAGGCCTACAAGGAGCTTTCAGAAACATCTCTCCTCTTGCTGAAGTGGCACCTTTCTTTGGGTTTTTCTGTCCCTACTGACCCAGTTCACCAAACACTGGTTTATTTAAACTCTCCTTCCCTGCTAACACTAGTGCTTAATGTCTTTCTTGAACCACATCGGACCCCGTTTCCTGTCAGAACTCACAACCAATGCTCTTTGGGATGTACAGACTCACCACTTTCCTGGTTTCTTCCGCAGGCTGCTGGGCCCCTGCCAATGTAGTCCTTTATATAACTTAAGGAGTTCACGCAATTACACCGCCTTTCTCCTTTTCTTATTTATATCACATTTGATTTGCTTGATTAAATAAAAACATACTACTAATACTACTACTACTAATAATAATATGAATAATACAAATACTACTACTACTACTACTAATAATAATATGAATAATACAAATACTACTACTACTACTAATACTAATAATAATATGAATAATACAAATACTACTACTAATACTAATAATAATATGAATAATACAAATACTACTACTACTACTACTACTAACAATAATAATAATCATAATACTACTAATATTAATCAAAATACTAATAATACTACAACTAATAAGAACAATAATAACAATAATATTAATATTAAAATACTACTACTACGACTACTACTACTAATAATAATACAAATAATAATAATCATCATAATAATAATAATCATAATACTAATAGTACTACTACTAATAAGAAAATAATAACAATAATATTAATAATAAAAATAATACTACAAATACTACTAACAATAGTAATACTAATACTACCAATATCAGTAATACTAATAATACTACTGATAATAATACTCACCCGTACTAGTAATACTACTACTACTACTACTACTACTACTACTACTACTACTACTACTACTACTACTACTAATAATAATAATAATACTACTACTACTACTACTACTACTAATAATAATAATAATAATAATAATAATAATAATACTACTACCAATGATAATACTACAAATACTTATACTACTACTACTACTAATAATAATAATAATAATAATAATAATAATACTACTACAACTACTACTAATAATAATAATGATAGTAATAGCCTAAGCCTCCTGAGTGGTGCAGTGTTCTAAGGCACTGTATCGCAGTGCTAGCTGTGCCACTAGAGATTCTGGGTTCGAGTCCAGGCTCTGTCACAATCTGCCCGGGAGACCCATTGGGCATCGCACAATTGGCCCAGCATCGACCGGGTTAGGGGAGGCAGGGATGGCGGTAGGGATGTCCTTGTCACATCACGCACTAGCGACTCCTGTGGTGGGCCGGGCGTAGTAGATGCTGGCACGTTCACCAGGTGTACTGTGTTTCCTCCGAAACGTTCGTGTGGCTGGCATTCGGGTTCAGTGGGCATTGTGTCAAGAAGCAGTGTGGCTTGGTTGGGTTGTGTTCCAGAGGACGCACGGCTCTCGACCTTCGCCTCTCCCGAGTCCGTACGGGAGTTGCAGCGATAAGACAAGACTGTAACTACCAATTGGGGAGAAAAAGGGCAACAACAAAAAAGTTTTCTTAAAACAAAATAATAATAATAATAATAATAATAATAATAATAATAGCCTAATAAGTCATTGAGGGAAGTGTCTTGTTCTTTATCCACTGTCGCACCATTACCAGTCAGGATTCAGGAAATAAGATTGAAAACAACTGCAGGGCCTGCGTGTGCTGTCTTCTGTCTCTGAGGAAATAGTGGACTGATTTAGGAAACTTTGAGAAGGTTCAAGGTCTGTTTGAAGTCTGTCATCATCACAGTTTCATAAAGTACAGTAAACCGCAGTTGCAGACTCTACCATGAGAGACATATTGCCACTGTATCAGCATAATTATTTGTTTTAGAGTATCAAAGCCTTTTCAGTGTCATTGGTTCATCATACATGAACTACTCCAAAGAGAGAGAGAAAATGGGAGAGAGAGAGAAAATGGGAGAGAGAAAACGGGGGAGAGAGAGAAAATGGGAGAGAGAAAACGGGGAGAGAGAGAAAACGGGGAGAGAGAGAAAACGGGGAGAGAGAGAAAATGGGAGAGAGAAAACGGGGAGAGAGAGAAAACGGGGAGAGAGAGAAAACGGGGGAGAGAGAGAAAACGGGGAGAGAGAGAAAACGGGGAGAGAGAGAAAATGGGAGAGAGAAAATGGGAGAGAAAATGGGAGAGAGAGAGAAAACGGGGGAGAGAAAATGGGAGAGAGAGAGAAAATGGGAGAGAGAAAACAGGAGAGAGAGAGAAAACGGGGGAGAGAGAGAAAATAGTATGAAAGAGAGCTCTGAGCCGATCTCCACCCCTCTATAGTGCTACAGCACTGTGCTATTTCTGCTGCCACAATTAACTGCAGGGAAACGTGCCACCTAGTTATAATTGACTCTATGGCAGCCTAACATGCTGACCACACTGCCCGCGTCGCGTGCGTGATCGTTGCAAAATAATTTTTAAATTGTTGCACCCACACTGCTCATGCATGTCAACAAGTGTCTGCGTAGCCTGCCGCTAAAATAGAACTTGGTTCTATTTGTGACGATTGACAAGTTGGAAGTCACGCTTCTCCCATCTCCTCATTGGTTTTTAGGAGCATACACCCACGTGGGTGATTGAAAGATGAACTGAGGTCCACACTCCAGTCCAGTTGGTGGTGGTAATGCACCTTACAGTTGGTGGCCAACCGCCATATAAAGTCCAAAGAAGAAGAAGAAGCCTGAAGGAGGAGAGAGTACTAGAAACAGACTCGGTTTACCATTTTATCTGTGGATTAATTGTCAGAGTAGAGGACCTTGTGCATTTCAGGTAAAATAACAACACAATGTTTATATCCCAGGACAAATTAGCTAGCAACAGCAAGCTAGCTAGCTAAATTGCTATAAATGTTTAATGCTCTCCGACTTGTCCCCAAATGAATATAGTTAGTTCAGAGTTCGTTTTGATATTTCAACCGGGGTGTCCTGATCACGTCTGGTGTGGATGGACAAAATCAACATGCGCACGAGCGGTATGCTCAGCATGTAAGCAGGACTGTCAAACTCAACTCCTCTGTCCTCTCCCTCCCTCTCACCCTCCTTCTCCCTGTCCCCCTCCTTCTCTCTCTCACCCTCCTTCTCCCTCTCACCCTCCTCTCCCACCCTCATCCTTCTTCCTCTTAGGGGTGCAAATTTTGGTCAATTTTGCTGCCGACTAACTGATCAACATTAAACTAACTGGTCAACATTAGACTAACTGGTCAACATTAAACTAACTGGTCAACATTAGACTAACTGGTCAACATTAGACTAACTGGTCAACATTAAACAAGTGGACATTAAACTAAGTGGTCAACATTAAACCAGCTGGTCAACATTAGACTAACTGGTCAACATTAGACTAACTGGCCAACATTAGACTAACTGGTCAACATTAAACCAACTGGTCAACATTAAACCAACTGGTCAACATTAAACCAACTGGTCAACATTAGACTAACTGGTCAACATTAGACTAACTGGTCAACATTAGACTAACTGGTCAACATTAAACTAACTGGTCAACATTAGACTAACTGGTCAACATTAAACAAGTGGACATTAAACTAACTGGTCAACATTAAACTAACTGGTCAACATTAGACTAACTCGTCAACATTAAACAAGTGGACATTAAACTAACTGGTCAACATTAGACTAACTGGTCAACATTAGACTAACTGGTCAACATTAAACAAGTGGACATTAAACTAACTGGTCAACATTAGACTAACTGGTCAACATTAAACTAAGTGGTCAACATTAAACTAACTGGTCAACATTAAACTATGTGGCCAACATTAAACTAACTGGTCAACATTAGACTAACTGGTCAACATTAAACTAACTGGTCAACATTAGACTAACTGGTCAACATTAAACTAACTGGTCAACATTAAACGGTCAACAAATGTTACAAAAAAATCCAAACAGTAAAATGACCTGACCAACATAAAATACTATGTTTCGTCCTTAACAATGGGAGTCGTCCCAGGGCGGGAAGGAAGGTGACAAGAATAAACTGCAAAATAAGCCCATAGCAATTTTGGTCACTTCATCTCTTAGTCTGATACTATGCATGCATTTTTTTTAACTAGGCAAGTCAGTTAAGAACCAATTCTAATTTACAATGACGGCCTAGGAACAGTGGATTAACAGCCTTGTTCAGGGGCAGAATGACAGATTTTTACCTTGTCAGGTCAGGGATTTGATCTTACAACCTTGCGGTTACTGGCCCAACGCTCTAACCACCTGTTCCTAGGCCGTCATTGAAAATAAGAATTTGTTCTTAACTGACTTGCCTAGTTAAATAAAGGTAAATAAAAATATAGCCTATGCATCTGAATGGCGTATGGGAGACACACTTTACCAGTTGAGATGGAGAAATAAAATAACTCCTTTTTAATCGTGGCCACCAAAGTTTTAACATGCGACTGAATTTACAATTGTTGTTTGTTGTGCAATGACTGGGCTGACCAATGACTGGGCTGACCAATGACTGGGCTGACCAATGACTGGGCTGACCAATGACTGGGCTTCCAAAAGCAGGTTTCACCCCAGTAGCCTACATGCTTTTTGAGGAGCTACTCTTAGCTGCCTGACAGGTGGTAGGCTATTCCGCTCAAACTAGGCTCTCTGTATGCTGTAGGCATGACGACTAACGAAAATACAAACGAGCTAACCGGTTGGCGGTTAACTGTAAGCCTGTGTGTATACCTCCTGGCTGTGTTTTCGCTCACAAGGACAGAAGTGACATTACTATTGGCTCATTTAATTTACTGCAAAGTGGGTCAACCAACCTAGGCATTGTCATACATTACAGGACCAACATGGGGCATGAATCTGAATCTAGGAATACCCTGCATATTGTTTATTATGGGAAGGGGAAGGGAAAGGGGGATACCCAGTCAGTTGTACAACTGAATGCATTCAACTGAAATGTGTCTTCCGCGTTGATTGTATGTATGTTTCACTAGAGACATTATTGTAACTGAACTGACATTATAATGTTGTTTTTATATATTACCATAATAAGTATTGTAATAGCAAGCTAGTTTGCATATTGAGTTTTCAACAGTTGAAGTGGAATGGTTCATATATAATGGGTGGAAGACTTGTGCAGGAGAAAATGATTTCACCAGCTGTCAGTAGTTGTACTTTCCCTTGATACTGTCCAAAATGCTACGTCCCAAAACATTCACTTCATCATTCAATTCTCCTACGTCACAGTGGAAAATGCAATGCACATTATGATTATATTGGGTTAAAATACTCTCTTGTGGTACATAATGTTTGGTTTAAAACATCTGCCAGTTATACAAGAACACCCACACAAGGCTCTCTTCTCTGCTGCCTTCTAAAACGTCGATCAACAAGCAGCACAGAGACAGCAGAAAGGGAATTGTGCAAAACTAATGTAATCTTTAAATATGTAATTCTCGGGTAGCACAAAGTCAATCACTGGTCAATATGGTCATGATGTCACTTCAGCTCTGTCTAAACGCACACTGGTCAATATGGTGATGAGGTCACCTCAGCTCTGTCTAAACCCACACTGGGAACCTTTTCCACACTACATTTGACATGTTTTGTTATTTTAGCAGACGCTCTTATCCAGAACGACTTACAGGAGGAATTAGGGTTAAATGCCTTGCTCGAGGGCACAATGGCAGAAATTTCGGTTACTGGCCCAACGCTCTTAACCGTTAGGCTACCTGCTGCCTTGACACCACACATGTCTTCAGTATCAGTCATCCCCTCATCACCTGTCTTTAGTACCAGTCATCCCCTCATCACCTGTCTTTAGTATCAGTCATCCCCTCATCACCTGTCTTTAGTGTCAGTCATCCCCTCATCACCTGTCTTCAGTATCAGTCATCCCCTCATCACCTGTCTTTAGTATCAGTCATCCCCTCATCACCTGTCTTTTGTATCAGTCATCCCCTCATCACCTGTCATCCATCCCCTCATCACCTGTCTTTCGTATCAGTCATCCCCTCATCACCTGTCTTTAGTGTCAGTCATCCCCTCATCACCTGTCTTTAGTATCAGTCATCCCCTCATCACCTGTCTTTAGTATCAGTCATCCCCTCATCACCTGTCTTTAGTATCAGTCATCCCCTCATCACCTGTCTTTTAGTATCAGTCATCCCCTCATCACCTGTCTTTAGTATCAGTCATCCCCTCATCACCTGTCTTTTGTATCAGTCATCCCCTCATCACCTGTCTTTCGTATCAGTCATCCCCTCATCACCTGTCTTTCGTATCAGTCATCCCCTCATCACCTGTCTTTAGTGTCAGTCATCCCCTCATCACCTGTCTTTAGTATCAGTCATCCCCTCATCACCAGTCTTTAGTATCAGTCATCCCCTCATCACCTGTCTTTAGTATCAGTCATCCCCTCATCACCTGTCTTTAGTATCAGTCATCCCCTCATCACCTGTCTTTAGTGTTAGTCATCCCCTCATCACCTGTCTTTAGTGTCAGTCATACCCTCATCACCTGTCTTTACTATCAGTCATCCCCTCATCACCTGTCTTTAATATCAGTCATCCCCTCATCACCTGTCTTTAATGTCAGTCATCACCTCATCACCTGTCTTTAGTGCCAGTCATCACATCATCATCTATCTTTAGTATGAGTTATCACCTCATTCTGTCTTTAATATCAGTCATCCCCTCATCACCTGTCTTTAGTATCAGTCATCCCCTCATCACCTGTCTTTAGTATCAGTCATCCCCTCATCACCAGTCTTTAGTATCAGTCATCCCCTCATCACCTGTCTTTAATATCAGTCATCCCCTCATCACCTGTCTTTAGTGTCAGTCATCACCTCATCACCTGTCTTTAGTGCCAGTCATCACATCATCATCTATCTTTAGTATGAGTTATCACCTCATTCTCTGTCTTTAATATCAGTCATCCCCTCATCACCTGTCTTTTGTATCAGTCATCCCCTCATCACCTGTTTTTATCAGTCATCATGTCATCACCTGTCTTTCGTATCAGTCATCCCCTCATCACCTGTCTTTAGTATCAGTCATCCCCTCATCACCTATCTTTAATATCAGTCATCACCTCATCACCTGTCTTTAGTATCAGTCATCACCTCATCACCTGTCTTTAGTGCCAGTCATCACATCATCATCTATCTTTAGTATCAGTCATCCCCTCATCACCTGTCTTAATCAGTCATCACCTCATCACCTGTCTTTAGTATCAGTCATCACCTCATCACCTGTCTTTAGTATCAGTCATCATCTCATCACCTGTCTTTAGTGTCAGTCATCACCTCATCACCAGTCTTTAGTATCAGTCATCCCTCATCACCTGTCTTTAGTGTCAGTCATCCCCTCATCACCTGTCTTTAGTATCAGTCATCCCCTCATCACCAGTCTTTAGTATCAGTCATCCCCTCATCACCTGTCTTTAGTATCAGTCATCCCCTCATCACCTGTCTTTAGTATCAGTCATCCCCTCATCACCTGTCTTTAGTATCAGTCATCCCCTCATCACCTGTCTTTAGTGTTAGTCATCCCCTCATCACCTGTCTTTAGTGTTAGTCATCCCCTCATCACCTGTCTTTAATATCAGCCATCCACTCATCACCTGTCTTTAATATCAGTCATCACCTCATCACCTGTCTTTAGTGCCAGTCATCACATCATCATCTATCTTTAGTATGAGTTATCACCTCATTCTCTGTCTTTAATATCAGTCATCCCCTCATCACCTGTCTTTCAGTATCCCCTCAGTCATCCCCTCATCACCTGTCTTTAGTATCAGTCATCCCCTCATCACCTGTCTTTAGTATCAGTCATCCCCTCATCACCTGTCTTTAGTGTCAGTCATCCCCTCATCACCTGTCTTTAGTATCAGTCATCCCCTCATCACCTGTCTTTAGTATCAGTCATCCCCTCATCACCTGTCTTTCACCTGTCTTTATGCCAGTCATCACCATCATCTATCTTTAGTATGAGTTATCACCTCATTCTGTCTTTAATATCAGTCATCCCCTCATCACCTGTCTTTAATATCAGTCATCCCTCATCACCTGTCTTTAGTGTCATCAGTCTTTAGTCAGTCATCCCCTCATCACCTGTCTTTATCTTCCCCTATCACCTGTCTTTATATTATCACCTCATCACCTGTCTTTAGTCTTTAATCTATCTTTAGTCATCCCTCATCATCACCTGTCTTTAGTATCAGTCATCCCCTCATCACCTGTCTTTTGTATCAGTCATCCCCTCATCACCTGTTTTTATCAGTCATCATGTCATCACCTGTCTTTAGTATCAGTCATCCCCTCATCACCTGTCTTTAGTATCAGTCATCCCCTCATCACCTGTCTTTAATATCAGTCATCACCTCATCACCTGTCTTTAGTATCAGTCATCACCTCATCACCTGTCTTTAGTGCCAGTCATCACATCATCATCTATCTTTAGTATCAGTCATCCCCTCATCACCTGTCTTAATCAGTCATCACCTCATCACCTGTCTTTAGTATCAGTCATCACCTCATCACCTGTCTTTAGTATCAGTCATCATCTCATCACCTGTCTTTAGTGTCAGTCATCACCTCATCACCAGTCTTTAGTTTATCAGTCATCCCCTCATCACCTGTCTTTAGTGTCAGTCATCCCCTCATCACCTGTCTTTAGTATCAGTCATCCCCTCATCACCAGTCTTTAGTATCAGTCATCCCCTCATCACCTGTCTTTAGTATCAGTCATCCCCTCATCACCTGTCTTTAGTATCAGTCATCCCCTCATCACCTGTCTTTAGTATCAGTCATCCCCTCATCACCTGTCTTTAGTGTTAGTCATCCCCTCATCACCTGTCTTTCACCTGTCTTTAATATCAGTCATCCCCTCATCACCTGTCTTTAATATCAGTCATCCCCTCATCACCTGTCTTTAATATCAGTCATCACCTCATCACCTGTCTTTAGTATGAGTTATCCAGTCATCAGTCATCCCCTCATCATCATCTATCTTTAGTATCAGTCATCCCCTCATCACCTTTCATCCCCTATCATCCCTCATCACCTGTCTTTAGTGTCAGTCAGTCATCCCCCTCATCACCTGTCTTTAGTATCAGTCATCCCCTCATCACCTGTCTTTAGTATCAGTCATCCCCTCATCACCTGTCTTTAGTATCAGTCATCCCCTCATCACCTGTCTTTAGTATCAGTCATCCCCTCATCACCTGTCTTTAGTATCAGTCATCCCCTCATCACCAGTCTTTAGTATCAGTCATCCCCTCATCACCTGTCTTTAGTATCAGTCATCCCCTCATCACCTGTCTTTAGTATCAGTCATCCCCTCATCACCTGTCTTTAGTGTTCAGTCATCCCCTCATCACCTGTCTTTAGTATCAGTCATCCCCTCATCACCTGTCTTTAGTATCCATCACCTCATCACCTGTCTTTAGTATCAGTCATCACCTCATCATCTTTAGTGCCAGTCATCACATCTTTATCTTTAGTATCAGTCATCCCCTCATCACCTGTCTTTATCACCTATCAGTCATCACCTCATCACCTGTCTTTAGTATCAGTCATCATCTCATCACCTGTCTTTAGTGTCAGTCATCTCATCACCAGTCTTTAGTATCAGTCATCCCCTCATCACCTGTCTTTATCATCCCCTCATCACCTGTCTTTAGTCTTTCATCACCAGTCTTTAGTATCAGTCATCCCCTCATCACCTGTCTTTAGTATCAGTCATCCCCTCATCACCTGTCTTTAGTATCATCATCCCCTCATCACCTGTCTTTAGTATCAGTCATCCCCTCATCACCTGTCTTTAGTGTTAGTCATCCCCTCATCACCTGTCTTTAGTGTTAGTCATCCCCTCATCACCTGTCTTTAATATCAGTCATCCCCTCATCACCTGTCTTTAGTATCAGTCATCACCTCATCACCTGTCTTTAGTGCCAGTCATCACATCATCATCTATCTTTAGTATGAGTTATCACCTCATTCTCTGTCTTTAATATCAGTCATCCCCTCATCACCTGTCTTTTGTATCAGTCATCCCCTCATCACCTGTCTTTTGTATCAGTCATCCCCTCATCACCTGTCTTTCGTATCAGTCATCCCCTCATCACCTGTCTTTAGTGTCAGTCATCCCCTCATCACCTGTCTTTAGTATCAGTCATCCCCTCCTCACCAGTCTTTAGTATCAGTCATCCCCTCATCACCTGTCTTTAGTATCAGTCATCCCCTCATCACCTGTCTTTAGTATCAGTCATCCATCACCTCATCAGTCATCCTGTCTTTAGTGTCAGTCATCACCTGTCTTTAGTATCATCACCTGTCTTTAGTATCAGTCATCCCCTCATCACCTTTAGTCTTTAATATCAGTCATCCCCTCACCTGTCTTTACCAGTGTCTTTAGTATCAGTCATCCCTCATCACCTGTCTTTAGTATCAGTCATCACCTCATCACCTGTCTTTAGTGCAGTCATCACATCATCATCTTCTTTAGTATGAGTTATCACCTCATTCTGTCTTTAATATCAGTCATCCCCTCATCATGTCTTTAGTGTCAGTCATCCCCTCATCACCTGTCTTTAGTATCAGTCATCCCCTCATCACCTGTCTTTAATATCAGTCATCACCTCATCACCTGTCTTTAGTGCCAGTCATCAGTATCATCATCCCTCATCACCTGTCTTTATCAGTCATCCTTTAGTATCAGTCATCACCTCACCTGTCTTTAGTATCAGTCATCAGTCATCATCACCTGTCTTTGTATCAGTCATCCCCTCATCACCTGTCTTTAGTATCAGTCATCCCCTCATCACCTGTCTTTAGTGTCAGTCATCCCCTCATCACCTGTCTTTAGTATCAGTCATCCCTCATCACCAGTCTTTAGTATCAGTCATCCCCTCATCACCTGTCTTTAGTATCAGTCATCATCACCTGTCTTTAGTATCAGTCATCCCCTCATCACCTGTCTTTAGTGTTAGTCATCCCTCATCACCTGTCTTTAGTGTCAGTCATCCCTCATCACCTGTCTTTAGTATCAGTCATCCCCTCATCACCTGTCTTAATCAGTCATCACCTCATCACCTGTCTTTAGTATCAGTCATCATCTCATCACCTGTCTTTAGTGTCAGTCATCACCTCATCACCAGTCTTTAGTATCAGTCATCACCTCATCACCTGTCTTTAGTATCAGTTATCACCTCATCACCTGTCTTTAGTATCAGTCATCACCTCATCCCCTGTCTTTAGTATCAGTTATCACCACATCACGTTTTTAGTATCAGTCATCACCTCGACGCCAGTGTGTCCTTCTCACGCATCCATAGCCCCGATGCCCCTCCTTCAGCCTCCCCTCATGATGCCATCCATAGCCCCTCAATAAAGTGCAGTACATTGATTCCATGGAGCACCCATCCATAACAAGTAAAAATGTCTACAGGTGTAATGCATTGTAAGACGTGTCATGAGTACATATGACCACCTTAAAATGACTAAATAGCAGCCATTGACACAAGGAGCATCGTCCTGGGGCTCCCATCTATCCTGCTATCATAGAAGATACCCACTGAACACAGACTTCATTTCAACATTTAGATTTGATTTATATTTGAGTTGTCAACTAATGTGAATTCAACATGAACTCAACAAACATTTGAAGCACGTTATTGGATTTAGGTTAAAAGTTGGGTGAAAAAATGACAAGCATTACTGAAATTCCTTTAAGTTGATGACTTGTTACAAAATCAAATCACTTTTCCACAAATTATTCAAAATCATCTCATAATTTTTTTGTGGTTTAAATTACATGTATGTGGAAACAACATTGATTCAACCACTTTGTGCCCAGTGGGTTCAGGGCCAGCTAAACACACACCCAAAGCCTCTACACCCGTCTCCATCCCCAAACACGTAAAGCAGTCATCTTACCATCATAGATGATGACATCCTCCATTTCCTCACGCATCACTTCATTTAGGTCATCTTGATCCTCGCCGATGTCGGCCATAGCCATCACTTCTTTACCCCTTCTTTCCCCTCTCTGGGTGGTTAAACGTTGGTGGGTTTGTTTCTGTGCGACCTGGTGATTCGAGTGTAAAAATTGAATCAGAGCTGTGTTGGCCTCTTCTTCCTGCTCTGGGCGATGGATGGCCGCTCCCCGTCAGGAATCAGATCCAGTCTGAGCAGAGAAGCTAGGCAGACAATGACTGAGAGCTGCTCTTCGTCTGCCTGATCACTCCCTGCACCAGGCCTGTGTGTGTGGGGATGGATAGATGGACGGGAGTGTGTGTGTGTGTGTGTGTGTGTGTGTGTGTGTGTGTGTGTGTGTGTGTGTGTGTGTGTGTGTGTGTGTGTGTGTGTGTGTGTGTGTGTGTGTGTGTGGGGTAGCCCTCACTACTACAACCACCGAGTAATACCAACACAGATTATTTCATAATTTCCTGTGTGAAAGCTAGAGAATTCAAGTACACTTGATGTGTGTGTGTGTGTGTGTGTGTGTGTGTGTGTGTGTGTGCGCGTGTGAACATTTAGGAGCACTATTCAGTGAGTCAGCCCAAGTGGCTGCTGATTAGCTGGCATAATTAACTGCTTTATTTTGGGACAGTAGGGACTTGAGGTGCTAGGTCCCTTTGCCGTGTGTGTGTGTGTGTGTGTGTGTGTGTGTGTGTGTGTGTGTGTGTGTGTATGTGTGTGTGTGTGTGTGTGTGTGTGTGTGTGTGTGTGTGTGTGTGTGTATGTGTGTGTGTGTGTGTGTGCGTGTGATGGGATGTATAGACAATATGGACAGTATTTGTATGTGTACCGCAATAGTTAAATAGGATAGGCCTTGACTAGAATACAGTATATACATATGAAATGGGTAAAACAGTATGTCAACAAGTGACCAGTGTTCCATGTCTATGTACATAGGGCAGCAGCCTCTAAGGTGTAGGGTAGTTAGCGTTTCCGGGTGGTTGCCGGCTAGTAACAGTGACTAAAGTTCAGAGCAGGGTACTGGGCGGAGGCTGGCTAGTGGTGACCATTTGACAGTCTGATGGCCTTGAGATAGAAGCTGTTTTTCAGTCTCTTGGTCCCAGCTTTGATGCACCTGTACTGACGTCGCCTTTTGGATGATAGCGGGGTGAACAAGCTGTTGCTCAGGTGGTTGAGGTCTTTGATGATCTTTTTGTCCTTCCTGTGACATCGGGTGTTGTAGATGTCCTGGAGGGCAGGTAGGGTGCCCCCGGTGATGCGTTGGGCAGACCGCTCTACCCTCTGGAGAGCCCTGCGGTTGCAGACTGTGCAGTTGCCAGACCAGGCAGTAATACAGCCCGACAAGATGCTCTCAGTGGTGCATCTGTAAAAGTTTGTGAAGGTCTTATGGGCCAAAACACATTTTTTCAGCCTCCTGAGGTTGAAGAGGCGCTGTTGTGCCTTCTTCACCACACTGTCTGTGAGGGTGGACCATTTCAAATGACCAATTATGTGTACGCCGAGGAACTTGAAGCTTTTCACCTCCTCCACTGCGGCCCGTCGATGTGGATAGGGCACGCTGAAGTCCATGATCAGCTCCTTCGTTTTGTTGACTTTGAGGGAGAGGTTATTTTCTTTGAGGGAGAGGTTGTTAATCAGGCCTACTACTGTTGTGTCGTCTGCAAACTTGGTGATTGAGTTGGAGACGTGGCCACGCAATCGTGGGTGAACACGGAGCACAGGAGGGGGCTGAGCACTCACCCTTGTGGGGTCCCTGTGTTGAGGATCAGCGTAGTGGAGGTGTTGTTGCCTACCTTCACCACATGGGGCGGCCCGTCAGGAAGTCCAAGACCCATTGGCACAGAGCGGGGTTCAGACCCAGGGCCCTGAGCTTAGTGATGAGCTTGGAGGGCACTATGTTGTTGAATGCTGAGCTGTAGTTGATGAACAGCATTCTTACATACTGCAGGTGTTCCTCTTGTCCAAATTGGATAGGGCAGTATGCAGTGTGAAAGGGATAGCATCATCTGTCGATCTATTGGGGAGGATGTGTGTGCGCGTGCACGCCCTTGTGCGGGTGTCTGTCTCGGCTTGTCATTCCTTCACAGCTCGCAGCAGGGGATCATGGGATTGCTAACTGTACGTCTTCATTCGGCCCTCTGTGTCAATAAGGATCATAGAGACGGTGGTGACTGCTAGTAATGTTAGTATATTTCCATCATGCATATTCAAATCAACAGATGCTGTGCTGTGATTACCTAAGGTCCTAGACTATGCAAATCATCAGTAACACAGATGTAAGGCTAAGCAGAACATTTATTTGAACATGAATAAACTCAGGTGCAAAAGGTGAAACTATTAGACCCGCACAAAATAGTATTGTTGGTAAAGTATTGTGTGTGCTGTAGATAGGAGCAGTATATAGTAGTTATAGAGAGAAGCGTTAGCAGCTGTAGAGAGTAGTTGTAGATAGTAGCTGTAGAGAGTAGCTTTAGATAGCAGCTGTAGAGAGTAGCTGTAGATAGTAGCTGCAGATAGCAGCTGTAGAAAGTAGTTGTAGATAGTAGCTGTAGATAGTAGCAGTATATCCATCTGCATATAGTAGCTGTAGAGAGTAGTTGTAGATAGTAGCAGTATATCCATCTGCATATAGTAGCTGTAGAGAGTAGTTGCAGATAGCAGCTGCAGAGAGTAGTTGTAGATAGTAGCTGTAGATAGTAGCAGTATATCCATCTGCATATAGTAGCTGTAGAGAGTAGCTTTAGATAGAAGCTGTAGATAGTAACTGTAGATAGTCGCAGTATATCCATCTGTATATAGCATCTGTAGAGAGCTGTAGAGTAGCTGTAGAGAGTAGCTGTAGAGTAGCTGTAGAGAGTAGCTGTAGAGAGTAGCTTTGGAGCGCAGCTATAGAGAGTAGCTGTAGAGTAGCTGTAGAGAGTAGCTTTAGAGCGCAGCTGTAGAGAGTAGCTGTAGATAGTAGCTGCAGATAGCAGCTGTAGAAAGTAGTTGTAGATAGTAGCTGTAGATAGTAGCAGTATATCCATCTGCATATAGTAGCTGTAGAGAGTAGTTGTAGATAGTAGCAGTATATCCATCTGCATATAGTAGCTGTAGAGAGTAGTTGCAGATAGCAGCTGCAGAGAGTAGTTGTAGATAGTAGCTGTAGATAGTAGCAGTATATCCATCTGCATATAGTAGCTGTAGAGAGTAGCTTTAGATAGAAGCTGTAGATAGTAACTGTAGATAGTCGCAGTATATCCATCTGTATATAGCATCTGTAGAGAGCTGTAGAGTAGCTGTAGAGAGTAGCTGTAGAGTAGCTGTAGAGAGTAGCTGTAGAGAGTAGCTTTGGAGCGCAGCTATAGAGAGTAGCTGTAGAGTAGCTGTAGAGAGTAGCTTTAGAGCGCAGCCGTAGAGAGTAGCTGTAGATCGTAGCTGTAGATAGTAGCAGTATATCCAGCTGTAGAGAGTAGCTTTAGATAGCAGCTGTAGAGAGTAGCTGTAGAGTAGCTGTAGATAGTTGCAGTATGTCCAGCTCTTTCTCTTATTCTTCCTCCTCGTTCTCCTCATCTTCCCCCTCCTCCTCTTCCTTAGAGCCGACCAGGGTATCCAGTGTCCCAGGTAAGGTGACATGACTCACTTCAACACAAAACCAATTCCCCAAAAATAGTAACTAGGCTGTTGCCTGTGAATTGATGTAACTTTACTCTCTGCAAGAGTTTTGCGCACCTCACTTTGAAGCCCCCTGGAATAGACCTGACGACAAACTCATTATCAGAGGCCAGTCCAGACAAGAGGAGTCCATGTAACAGCTATTATAACAGCTATTATAACAGCTATTAGGGACTAAAACGCTTTCCAAATAAGGGACCAGAAATAGACGCATCAAATAGAAGTGCTCATTTGTCAAGAGTCGGTTTGTCTGTCAGACAATGAGTGACGCAGGTACGCTTGGCACCCAATATTAATTCAATGTCTGGTGTGTGGGTAACTACGACAGTCTTTGAGTGGCTAAATCTGGGGGGGAGAGAGAGAGAGAGAGAGGGAGAGAGAGAGAGCTTGAGTGTGTCTGCGTATTTATTAAACTTTTAATTAACTAGTCAAGTCAGTTAAGAACAAATTCTTATTTACAGTGACGGCCTAGCCCGGCCAAACCATGCCCTAACCCGAACTATGTTAGGCCAATTGTGCGCCGACCTATGGGACACCCGATCACAGCCATTTGTGATACTGCCTGGGATCGAACCAAGGTCTGTAGCGACGCCTCTAGCACGGCGATGCAGTGCCTTAGACCGCTGCGCCACTCGGGAGTCTACATGGTTTGTCTATATCCTGGCTTGAGCAACAGGACGTGAACACGACATGGCAGGGGATGTACAGGACATCTCTCTTTCCCTCTCTATCTCCATGAATTATGAAGGAGCAGCAGGAAACAGGAGCTGTGTGACGCAGCAGCCTGAAGAACCAGTCTGTTAGATTATAGGCCTGTTTACCACACTTTACTGCAGGGCCAGGCAGCACAGAACAGCTCCAAGGCGACAGACTCCTGATAGGTTCATTTGGTTCCCTGATTTGCATACTGCTACTGCTTTTTACAGGCCATCTAATAATTAGGCCATGGTAAAAATGTATTTGAACGCGCGTTTCACGATCCGACAATGGTAGCCTAGTTTTTGGGCTTTACATTAGAGATTTGGATTATTTGTCATGGTTCTAGGTCAATTTGTAAGCTTGTTGAACGAAGAGCCATTTGGGAACCAAATGAGCCGGCTCGACGAAAAGACTGAATTCCCATCATTAGGATGGTCCAGAGAGAGAGACAGAACGAGAGAGAGAGAGAGAGAGAGACCTACAGATCCCAGTCAGAGACCATTTCCTCAGGTTCCTACCTCAGATGTATCCAAAACAACTAACAAACATAGGGGTCTTGGTGGGATTTTATGTTCATAACTGTATTTGTAACCATTTAGCATGAAAGGGAAGCCATTTGTGGTGGTGATTCAGACGCCACAGAGACGCCACGGAGATGGATACATGGATACAAAATGGATACAATGTTCCAGTTCTCCTCTTATCCATGATCCTCGACAGACGTGACGATTATGAGACCCATTAGTCACGCAAACAACTAAACACACACACACAGGGAAGCACACACACACACACACACACATACAAGCACACAGACATACACACACTCTTTCGCTCTCATAAATACGCCCGCTCTTCCCTAACCATCCCACCCCCATCTGTTCACTGTATTAACACACACTGTATTTTGATCCTGTATAATGATACATGATTTCTGTGCAAAAGACTACTGACATTACAGAGTCAGAGGTAGAGGTGTATCATCATGAGCAGACACAGAGACAACTACTGTACTGTATCGAGGCCTTTGAATATAAGCAGTTGTCATGTATATTACAGTAACAACTAGTTTGTTTCAGAGAAAAGCTGTAGTTAGCTGTGGGCTCGATTATCAATACACTAGAGTCATGTTGGTTTGTCCTGTATCTATTCTGCCTGCCGAATGTCAATGACTGGATAGATGGTTTGTCCTGTATCTATTCTGCCTGCTGAATGTCAATGACTGGATAGATGGTTTGTCCTGTATCTATTCTGCCTGCTGAATGTCAATGACTGGATAGATGGTTTGTCCTGTATCTATTCTGCCTGCCGAATGTCAATGACTGGATAGATGGTTTGTCCTGTATCTATTCTGCCTGCTGAATGTAAATGACTGGATAGATGGTTTGTCCTGTATCTGTTCTGCCTGCTGAATGTCAATGACTGGAGAGATGGTTTGTCCTGTATCTATTCTGCCGGCTGAATGTCAATGACTGGAGAGATGGTTTGTCCTGTATCTGTTCTGCCTGCTGAATGTCAATGACTGGAGAGATGGTTTGTCCTGTATCTGTTCTGCCTGCTGAATGTCAATGACTGGATAGATGGTTTGTCCTGTATCTGTTCTGCCTGCTGAATGTCAATGACTGGAGAGATGGTTTGTCCTGTATCTGTTCTGCCTGCTGAATGTCAATGACTGGATAGATGGTTTGTCCTGTATCTGTTCTGCCTGCTGAATGTCAATGACTGGAGAGATGGTTTGTCCTGTATCTATTCTGCCTGCTGAATGTCAATGACTGGAGAGATGGTTTGTCCTGTATCTATTCTGCCTGCTGAATGTCAATGACTGGATAGATGGTTTGTCCTGTATCTGTTCTGCCTGCTGAATGTCAATGACTGGAGAGATGGTTTGTCCTGTATCTGTTCTGCCTGCTGAATGTCAATGACTGGATAGATGGTTTGTCCTGTATCTGTTCTGCCTGCTGAATGTCAATGACTGGATAGATGGTTTGTCCTGTATCTATTCTGCCTGCTGAATGTCAATGACTGGATAGATGGTTTGTCCTGTATCTATTCTGCCTGCTGAATGTCAATGACTGGATAGATGGTTTGTCCTGTATCTATTCTGCCTGCTGAATGTCAATGACTGGATAGATGGTTTGTCCTGTATCTGTTCTGCCTGCTGAATGTCAATGACTGGATAGATGGTTTGTCCTGTATCTGTTCTGCCTGCTGAATGTCAATGACTGGATAGATGGTTTGTCCTGTATCTGTTCTGCCTGCTGAATGTCAATGACTGGATAGATGGTTTGTCCTGTATCTGTTCTGCCTGCTGAATGTCAATGACTGGATGCACTGTCTTCAACAGCACAGAGAAAACCCCGCCTCCAGAAACACAAACACACATGGCTGGGCACACACACACACACACACACACACACAACCAGTCAAAAGTTTGGACACACCTACTCATTCCAGGATTTTTCTTTATTTTTACTATATAGTGAATAATAGTGAAGACATCAAAACTATGAAATAACACATACTATGAAATCATGTAGTAACCAAAAAAAAAGTGTTAAACAAATCAAAACATATTTTATATTTGAGATTCTTCAAAGTAGCCACCCTTTGCCTTGATGACAGCTTTGCACACCCTTATCATTCTCTCTTTGTTTAACACTTTTCTGGCTACTACATGATTCCATGTGTTATTTCATAGTTTTGATGTCTTCACTATTATTCTACAATGTAGAAAATAGTACAAATAAAGAAAAACCCTTGAACGAGTAGGTGTGTCCAAACTTTTGACTGGTACTGTACATACATACGCACAGCAGCACAATTGCAGTGACTAATCCTCCCCGGACCGGGACCCGCTCTGCTGTACAATGGACCTTTTTTGAACGGGTTAAACAATGGCTCTCAGTGCCATATGGAAAAGACACAAATGATTAGTAACCCAGATGGCTGAATAGGACTCTTCAGCATCCTACATTCTGCATTCTGTCCTTAACAATGTGACAATAAGGTTCAGTGTGTAGTCTGTCACTGTGTGTTGAAATGCAGCTTATTAGCATGGGCGGATACTAGGGCCAGGAAGGCTAATTCAGATCACTGATGGTTAACTCTCTCTCTTTCTGAGCCTAGGCCCTAAAAGAACATTGTGGAAGAATGTGCAACACTGTATTCACCGCAGGCACATGCTGCACTGAGATATCAAATAGAGGGCAAGTGAAATGAGGAAGGAAGTCAGAAGCAGAGATAAGTTTAGTGCACAGATCCTCCATTCATGTCAGTGTTTCTTTCTACCCTGGAGAAACAGGACAGAGCAGCCATCATAGGTGGACGTGAAGAGAGTGGGTACTGGCAGTCAGAGACCGGCAATATTGCCTTCTGGGTAAAAGTGAGCAAGAAGTTTCCAACTACACACCCCTACGTATTTATTTGGACAGTAAAACTAAATGGTTTTCTTGCTGCTGTGATGTCACACTGTGGGATTTCACCCAATAGGTATGGGCGTTTATCAAAATTGGGTTTGTTTTCGAATTCTTTGTGGGTCTATGTATCTGAGAGAAAGATGTGTCTCTAATATGGTCAAACATTTGGCAGGAGGTTAGGAAGTGCAGCTCAGTTTCCACCATTTTGTGGGCAGTGTGCACATAGCCTGTCTTCTCTTGAGAGCCAGGTCTGCCTTCAGTGGTCTTTCTCAATTGCAGGCTATGCTCACTGAGCATACTGCTACAGTGACTTTCCCCACCCAGATATCACCTTCCCTACTCAGATATCACCTTCCCTACTCAGATATCACCTTTCCTACCCAGATATCACCTTCCCTACTCAGATCTCACCTTCCCTACTCAGATATCACCTTTTCCCACCCAAATATCACCTTTCCCCACCCAGATATCACCTTTCCCCACCAAGATATCACCTTTCCCCACCAAGATATCACCTTTCCCCATCCAGATATCACCTTTTCCCACCCAAATATCACCTTTCCCCACCCAGATGTCACCTTTCCCAACCCAGATATCACCTTTCCCCACCCAGATATCACCTTTCCCCACCCAGATATCACCTTTCCCCATCCAGATATCACCTTTCCCCACCCAGATATCACCTTTCTCCACCCAGATATCCCCTTTCCCCACCCAGATATCACATTTGAACCCAGAGAGAGAAAGGGAGGATGGAGGAAGAGGAGGAGCGAAATAGGGTGGCGAGGGGCAGATGGAGGGGGAGGGACCTCCCAGTAATATCTCTCGGCGTATCATGTTGGTTCAGATGAGGTCACACACTCCCTGCTGCACATGTGTAGAGAGATCAAGTAGACACAGCCTACGTCCCAGAATAAGGGCAGTGGGGCAGAACTAGGAACTATGGGTTTGATAATAAGCCTGAAAACACGGAGGAGGTTGGCATTTACATAGGGTATATTCCTGGATTCTGAAAGAAAATACACACGTGACCCACAATCACAATAATGGGTGTCACAACTAAGGGCTTGGTAGAGACCACATTGGTCAACCGAGGGTGACAGAGCTGCCCCGTGTTATATCCCTCCTCTGCCTCAGTGGTCTGTGAAATGACTGGAGAGTTACTGGAGCCAGAGTCTGTCAGTGACAGCTCCTCATTCCGCATGAGACTCTGTGTGTGTGTGTGTGTGTGTGTGTGTGTGTGTGTGTGTGTGTGTGTGTGTGTGTGTGTGTGTGTGTGTGTGTGTGTGTGTGTGTGTGTGTGTGTGTGTGTGTGTGTGTGTGTGTGTGTGTGTGTGTGTGTATGTGTGTGTGTGTGTGTGTGTGTGTGTGTGTGTGTGTGTGTGTGTGTGTGTGTGTGTGTGTGTGTGTGTGTGTGTGTGTGTGTGTGTGTGAGCACCAGCCTTGCCAGCTTGGCATCAGTCTGAGGGCATCCTCTCAATAGAGCCACATCCTGCCTTTCCATGAGAACCATGTGTCTCATGGAGAAGTGGTCCCAGGCAGCCATCACAGAGAAAACAGGAGATGGCATCCAGACTCACACTGACTTCAGCCAATGAGGTTTAAGATAGCTTTAAAGGGGGCTCTAAGTGGATGTTATGTTGCTCCATTACGACATGCTCTGGCCTAATGCTGAAAGTGGCACATAATGGCCCATAATTATACATTCACTCCCGCTGTCACGAACGTTGTTGTAAGAATCGGACCAAAATGCAGCGTGGTTTGGGGTCATCATCTTTATTTAACGTGAACCGGCAAAAAGCAATAAAGAAGACCGAAACAAACGTGAAGCTATACAGTGCTCAAGGCAACTATACACAAACAAGATCCCACAAACAACAGGTGGGAAAAGGCTGCCTAAATATGATCCCCAATCAGAGACAAACGTAGACAGCTGCCTCTGATTGGGAACCATACCAGGCCAACATAGAAACGAAAAACTAGAATACCCACCCTAATCACACCCAGACCTAACCAAATAGAGAAATAAAAGGATATCTAAGGTCAGGGTGTGACACCCGCAATGAATGTCGATTCAAATTGAATTGACTTTAAATTGAATTGACCCAGATCTGTTTCACTTCTATTACAATTCATGTATTACAAACAAAGCAAATGTGATCAAGCTGCTTGACAACTTGTCTGACTAATCGTTTTGATTGTTTACCTAGACAACGAGACAACAACAAGTCCATGAGGTAAATCTGAGGATAGAACTAATCTGAATACACTGTGGGTTGTTTTGATTCATCCAGGAACAGAGTAGGGTTATTTGGAGGCGTTGTATGGGGCAGCAGGTAGCCTGTTGGTTAGGAGTGTTGGGCCAGTAACCAAAAGGTAGCCGGATTGAATCCCCGAGCCGACAAGGTAAACATATGTTATTCTTCCCTTGAGCAATGGAGTTAACCCCTAATTTCTCCAGGGTCACCGTCAGTAATGTCTGATCCCCCCTGACTGTGACCCCCTCAGGGGGGTAGCGGGATATACAAAAAAATAAACATTTATACTTCACACTATTAAAGGTTACCCGCTTGTACATACAGTGACACAGGACTATAGAAGCACCCCCTAATGAGTATTATTATTATTATATTATATTCATGAGAAACAACATGTATTCATCATCAGACCGCATTCAGCATCTTAAAATCAACCACAACAGAAAGGGTTTAAAGAGACCAGATCAATATAATATATTTTATCAGGATGAAGAAGAACAAATGTATAATCGTACTCTAAATGTATAGACGCAATGATATACTGACAAAATCAGAGATATTATGTGTCTGTAATGTAAGCTAGGCTCTCATACAGTACAGCTATAGCCACACAGCGTATTCTCAGTCCAGGTTGGAGTCCGTACAGGCTGCCGTTTCTTCTGTTATTTCTCAGAATAACGTCACAAGCCAAAGCCTGCATGTATGAATGGGCTGCTCATACACTCAGAGAGAGAGAACAGAAGCCTGTATTTCACCTGGAACAGAACATCATGTATTGTACGCTACTTCACATTCCGTTTGGCAGATAGTAACTTTCTCTTCTCTTTTTTTGGTCTTTCAATTGTCACTCTGCCTTTCCCTTGACCCTTATGTTTAACCTTGTGTGCCAGTCAGACTTCAGACTGTTTAGCCTGTGTCTAGTCTACAGGCTGTGTCTATAGGCTGTGTCTAGTCTATAGGCTGTGTCTGTGTCTGCAGGCTGTGTCTAGTCTATAGGCTGTGTCTAGTCTATAGGCTGGGTCTGTGTCTACAGGCTGTGTCTAGTCTATAGGCTGTGTCTACAGGCTGTGTCTATAGGCTGTGTCTAGTCTATAGGCTGTGTCTGTGTCTGCAGGCTGTGTCTAGTCTATAGGCTGTGTCTAGTCTATAGGCTGGGTCTGTGTCTACAGGCTGTGTCTAGTCTAGAGGCTGTGTCTGTCTATAGGCTGTGTCTGTGTCTATAGGCTGTGTCTGTGTCTATAGGCTGTGTCTAGTCTATAGACTGTGTCTAGTCTATAGGCTGTGTCTAGTCTATAGGCTGTGTCTGTGTCTACAGGCTGTGTCTAGTCTATAGGCTGTGTCTAGTCTATAGGCTGTGTCTAGTCTATAGGCTGGGTCTGTGTCTACAGGCTGTGTCTAGTCTATAGGCTGTGTCTGTCTATAGGCTGTGTCTGTGTCTATAGGCTGTGTCTAGTCTATAGGCTGTGTCTGTGTCTGCAGGCTGTGTCTAGTCTATAGGCTGTGTCTAGTCTATAGGCTGTGTCTAGTCTAGAGGCTGTGTCTAGTCTATAGGCTGTGTCTGTCTATAGGCTGTGTCTAGTCTACAGGCTGTGTCTAGTCTTTAGCCTGTGTCTAGTCTACAGGCTGTGTCTATAGGCTGTGTCTAGTCTACAGGCTGTGTCTAGTCTATAGGCTGTGTCTAGTCTATAGGCTGTGTCTAGTCTAGAGGCTGTGTCTAGTCTATAGGCTGTGTCTGTCTATAGGCTGTGTCTAGTCTACAGGCTGTGTCTAGTCTTTAGCCTGTGTCTAGTCTACAGGCTGTGTCTATAGGCTGTGTCTAGTCTACAGGCTGTGTCTAGTCTACAGGCTGTGTCTAGTCTATAGGCTGTGTCTGTGTCTACAGGCTGTGTCTAGTCTATAGGCTGTGTCTAGTCTACAGGATGTGTCTGTGTCTACAGGCTGTGTCTAGTCTATAGGCTGTGTCTAGTCTATAGGCTGTGTCTGTGTCTATAGGCTGTGTCTAGTCTAGAGGCTGTGTCTGTGTCTACAGGCTGTGTCTAGTCTATAGGCTGTGTCTAGTCTATATGCTGTGTCTGTGTCTATAGGCTGTGTCTGTGTCTACAGGCTGTGTCTACAGGCTGTGTCTAGTCTATAGGCTGTGTCTGTGTCTACAGGCTGTGTCTAGTCTATAGGCTGTGTCTGTGTCTATAGGCTGTGTCTAGTCTATAGGCTGTGTCTGTGTCTATAGGCTGTGTCTGTGTCTATAGGCTGTGTCTACTCTATAGCCTGTGTCTAGTCTACAGGCTGTGTCTATAGGCTGTGTCTAGTCTATATGCTGTGTCTGTGTCTATAGGCTGTGTCTGTGTCTATAGGCTGTGTCTAGTCTACAGGCTGTGTCTATAGGCTGTGTCTAGTCTATATGCTGTGCCTGTGTCTATAGGCTGTGTCTGTGTCTATAGGCTGTGTCTAGTCTATAGGCTGTGTCTGTGTCTATAGGCTGTGTCTAGTCTATAGGCTGTGTCTATAGGCTGTGTCTAGTCTACAGGCTGTGTCTATAGGCTGTGTCTAGTCTATAGGCTGTGTCTGTGTCTACAGGCTGTGTCTAGTCTATAGGCTGTGTCTGTGTCTATAGGCTGTGTCTAGTCTATAGCCTGTGTCTAGTCTACAGGCTGTGTCTATAGGCTGTGTCTAGTCTATAGGCTGTGTCTGTGTCTATAGGCTGTGTCTAGTCTATAGGCTGTGTCTGTGTCTACAGGCTGTGTCTAGTCTAGAGGCTGTGTCTGTGTCTATAGGCTGTGTCTAGTCTAGAGGCTGTGTCTGTGTCTACAGGCTGTGTCTAGTCTATAGGCTGTGTCTGTGTCTATAGGCTGTGTCTAGTCTATAGGCTGTGTCTGTGTCTATAGGCTGTGTCTGTGTCTATAGGCTGTGTCTGTGTCTACATGATGTGTCTACAGGCTGTGTCTAGTCTATAGGCTGTGTCTGTGTCTACAGGCTGTGTCTAGTCTATAGGCTGTGTCTGTGTCTATAGGCTGTGTCTGTGTCTATAGGCTGTGTCTGTGTCTACAGGCTGTGTCTAGTCTATAGGCTGTGTCTACAGGCTGTGTCTAGTCTAGAGGCTGTGTCTGTGTCTATAGGCTGTGTCTGTGTCTATAGGCTGTGTCTAGTCTATAGGCTGTGTCTAGTCTATAGGCTGTGTCTGTGTCTATAGGCTGTGTCTGTGTCTATAGGCTGTGTCTGTGTCTACAGGCTGTGTCTAGTCTATAGGCTGTGTCTAGTCTATAGGCTGTGCCTAGTCTATAGGCTGTGTCTATAGGCTGTGTCTAGTCTATAGACTGTGTCTAGTCTATAGGCTGTGTCTAGTCTATAGGCTGTGTCTGTGTCTACAGGCTGTGTCTATAGGCTGTGTCTGTGTCTACAGGCTGTGTCTAATCTAAAGGTGGTGTCTGTGTCTATAGGCTGTGTCTGTGTCTACAGGCTGTGTCTGTGTCTACAGGCTGTGTCTAATCTAAAGGTGGTGTCTGTGTCTATAGGCTGTGCCTAGTCTATAGGCTGTGTCTGTGTCTATAGGCTGTGCCTAGTCTATAGGCTGTGTCTATAGGCTGTGCCTAGTCTATAGGCTGTGTCTGTGTCTATAGGCAGTGTCTAGTCTAGTTTATACTCTCTCCCACCCTCACTCTGAATCTGACTCTCACTATGATTCTCACTTTCTCTCTCTGACTCTCCTTCTGACTCTCACTCTGACCCTGACTCTCACTCTCACTCTGACCCTGACTCTCCCTCTCCCTCTGACCCTGACCCTTGACTCTCACTGTCTCTCTGACCCTGACCCGGACTCTCACTCTGACCCTGACTCTCACTCTGACCCTGATTCTCACTCTGACTCTGACTCTCCCTCTCCCTCTCACTCTGAGCCTGACCCTTGACTCTCACTGTCACTCTGACCCTGACTCTGACTTTCACTCTGACTCTCACTCTGACTCTCCCCCTCACTCTGACTCTCACTCTGTAGATGACTCTCACTGTCACTCTGACCCTGACGCTCACTCTGACTCTCACTCTGACCTTGACTCTCACACTCCCCCTCCCTCTCACTCTGACCCTGACCCTGACTCTCACTCTGACCCTGATTCTCACTCTGACCCTGACCCTGACTCTGACTCTGACCCTGACCCTGACTCTGACTCTCACTCTCCCTGTCACTCTGACTTTCCCTCCCCCTCTCACTCTGACCCTGACTCTCATTGTCACTCTGACCCTGACTCTGACTCTCACTTTGACTATCACTCGGACTCTCACTCCTGCTGTAACACATGGGAGGCGTGTTGCTATGGTGGGGGAAGATGATCACCTTTCCCCACCCAGATGTCACCTTTCCCCAACCCAGATATCACCTTTCCCCAACCCAGATATCACCTGTCCCTACCCAGATATCACCTTTTCCTACCCAAATATCATCTGTCCCTACCCAGATATCACCTTTTCCTACCCAGATATCACCTTTCCCTACCCACATTTAACCTTTCCCCGCCCAGATATCATCTTTACCTACCCAGACTTCCCCTTCCCCTACCCAGATATCACCTTCCCCTACCCAGACTTCCCCTTCCCCTACCCAGATATCACCTTCCCCTACCCAGACTTCCCCTTCCCCTACCCAGATATCACCTTCCCCTACCCAGACTTCCCCTACCCAGATATCACCTTCCCCTACCCAGACTTCCCCTTCCCCTACCCAGATATCACCTTCCCCTACCCAGACTTCCCTACCCAGATATCACCTTCCCCTACCCAGACTTCCCTACCCAGATATCACCTTCCCCTACCCAGACTTCCCCTACCCAGATATCACCTTCCCCTACCCAGACTCCCCCTACCCAGACTTCCCTACCCAGATATCACCTTCCCCTACCCAGACTTCCCTACCCCTACCCAGATATCACCTTCCCCTACCCAGACTTCCCCTACCCAGATATCACCTTCCCCTACCCAGACTTCCCCTTCCCCTACCCAGATATCACCTTCCCCTACCCAGACCTCCCCTACCCAGATATCACCTTCCCCTACCCAGACTTCCCTACCCAGATATCACCTTCCCCTACCCAGACTTCCTCTACCCAGATATCACCTTCCCCTACCCAGACTTCCTCTACCCAGATATCACCTTCCCCTACCCAGACTTCCTCTACCCAGATATCACCTTCCCTTACCCAGACTTCCTCTACCCAGATATCACCTTCCCCTACCCAGACTTCCTCTACCCAGATATCACCTTCCCCTACCCAGACTTCCCCTTCCCCTACCCAGATATCACCTTCCCTACCCAGACTTCCCCTTCCCCTACCCAGATATCACCTTCCCCTACCCAGACTTCCCCTTCCCCTACCCAGATATCACCTTCCCCTACCCAGACTTCCCTTCCCCTACCCAGATATCACCTTCCCCTACCCAGACTTCCCCTTCCCCTACCCAGATATCACCTTCCCCTACCCAGACTTCCCCTTCCCCTACCCAGATATCACCTTCCCCTACCCAGACTTCCCCTTCCCCTACCCAGATATCACCTTCCCCTACCCAGACTTCCCCTTCCCCTACCCAGATATCACCTTCCCCTACCCAGACTTCCCCTTCCCCTACCCAGATATCACCTTCCCCTACCCAGACTTCCCCTTCCCCTACCCAGATATCACCTTCCCCTACCCAGACTTCCCCTACCCAGATATCACCTTCCCCTACCCAGACTTCCCCTACCCAGATATCACCTTCCCCTACCCAGACTTCCTCTACTCAGATATCATGTAAAACGTTTTGGTGGTTCCATGTAGAATCCTCTGTGTAAAGGGTTCCACATGGAACTCAAAAGGGTTCTACCTGGAACCAAAAAGGGTTATTCAAAGGGTTCTCCTATGAGGACAGCCAAGAACCCTTTTAGGTTCTAGATAGTACCTTTTTTTGTAAGAATGCCCTGGTAGTGTTTACAGAGCTGGTCTTACAGCTGCAGACCAATAGTGTTACATTCACTACAAATGGTTGAAACTCCGGCAGGGTGCTGTGTGTTGCAAAGACCTCAGAACTAAGAATGGGTTGCATTTCATCTGAGACCAGGAACAGATCACAAGCAACAGTACTTTCAGCATTTCCACGTAGACCACTGTTAAAGAAAACAAAGTGTGGAAGTTCCTTTTGCGAAACATCCCTTTCTGGGTGTGACTGACAGTCATTCTCAGAGATGAATTAGATAGGGACACACGCTGAAGAGAGGATGCTGTAGGATAGGCCTACGTCTTTTGTTTCATATGAAAACCAAAATAATACAAGTATGTTTACCATAGTAATTTAAGTTTGGCAGTGGCGGAAACAGAAATATACACCCATTCTTTGTTGTTTTGATAATCATCATGCAAACTGGTCCACAGGGTGTATGTGTGTGTCTGATTGTGACACTAAAGCGGACGCCCTGGGGGCGTATTCATTACAGCCATTCTACTGCAAAATGTTTCTTAAACAGAACCAAATTGAACAAAACTGTGAGGCACCTACCTGAATTTGTTATCGTTTTTTTGTGTTTTTAGTTTGAAAATGTTTGGAATGGTGATTACACCCCTGCTATTTGCTAGCTGCTGTTAGATGCCATCCAAACTACATACCCCTGGTGGTCATACTTGAAAACACCACAATGAAGACGGCAACTTCGAAAAATCTAAGTGGGATACTTGGGACATCCAACTCTGACGTCACACCATTACATTTTACAATTTAAACGGGTAAAATAAGGTTTAAGGTTAAAGTTGGGGTAAGGGATGAGGTTAGGGTAAGGGTTGAGGTTGAGGTTCGGGTTAGGGTTGAGGTTGGGGTAAGGGTTGAGGTAAGGGTGGAGGTTGGTGTAAGGGTTGAGGTTGGGGTAAGGGTTGAGGTTGGGGTAAGGGTTGAGGTTGGGGTAAGGTTTGAGGTTAGGGTAAGGGTTGAGGTTAGGGTAAGGGTTGAGGTTAGGGTTGGGGTTAGGGTAAGGTTTGAGGTTAGGGTAAGGGTTGAGGTCAGGGTAAGGGTTGAGGTTAGGGTAAGGGTTGAGGTTGGGGTAAGGGTTGAGGTTAGGGGAAGGGTTGAGGTTAGGGTTGAGGTTAGGGTAAGGTTTGAGGTTAGGGTAAGGGTTGAGGTCAGGGTAAGGGTTGAGGTTAGGGTAAGGGTTGAGGTTAGGGTAAGTTTGAGGTTAGGGTAAGGGTTGAGGTCAGGGTAAGGGTTGAGGTTAGGGTAAGGGTTGAGGTTGGGTAAGGGTTGAGGTTAGGGTAAGGGTTGAGGTTAGGGTAAGGTTGAGGTTGGGGTAAGGTTTGAGGTTGGGGTAAGGTTTGAGGTTAGGGTAAGGGTTGAGGTTAGGGTAAGGGTTGAGGTTAGGGTAAGGTTGAGGTTGGGGTAAGGATTGAGGTTGGGGTAAGGTTTGAGGTTAGGGTAAGGGTTGAGGTTAGGGTAAGGGTTGAGGTTAGGGTTGGGGTTAGGGTAAGGTTTGAGGTTAGGGTAAGGGTTGAGGTTGGGGTAAGGGTTGAGGTTAGGGTAAGGGTTGAGGTTAGGGTTGAGGTTAGGGTAAGGTTTGAGGTTAGGGTAAGGGTTGAGGTCAGGGTAAGGGTTGAGGTCAGGGTAAGGGTTGAGGTTAGGGTAAGGTTGAGGTCATGGTAAGGGTTGAGGTTAGGGTAAGGGTTGAGGTTGGGTAAGGGTTGAGGTTAGGGTAAGGGTTGAGGTTAGGGTAAGGGTTGAGGTTAGGGTAAGGGTTGAGGTTAGGGTAAGGGTTGAGGTTAGGGTAAGGCTTGAGGTTAGGGTAAGGCTTGAGGTTAGGGTAAGGCTTGAGGTTAGGGTAAGGGTTGAGGTTAGGGTAAGGGTTGAGGTCAGGGTAAGGGTTGAGGTTAGGGTAAGGTTGAGGTTGGGGTAAGGGTTGAGGTTAGGGTAAGGGTTGAGGTTAGGGTAAGGCTTGAGGTTAGGGTAAGGGTTGAGGTTAGGGTAAGGGTTGAGGTTAGGGTAAGGGCTTGGCTTGGGGTTTATTAACATTTTTGAACCTTTATTTAACTAGGCAAGTCAGTTAAGAACACATTCTTATTGACAATTGACTTATTGACTTTACTACTATAGCCCATAGAAATGCATTGAATAACACATTTATAAACGGCAAAAAAAGACAGTCAAAAAATGTGTCATGAGAATAAGGTTTTGAAGTGTCTGTCCTATATATAGGAGATATAAAGAAAGCTTTAAAAATGTTTTTGTGAGAAGACCGGGATGTCTCCTGGTCTGACCAACAACGCTGTAGCTCTGCCACTTTCCACCACAGATGCGGAAGAGCGACATAGAAGGATGCGGTGGATTGAAACGCACCCATGCAAAAAACGGATACCTCTAGTTTAAACTGACATTTTGATGGGGATTTTTTATTTATTATGTTCATTAGATTGAATGATTGAATGATGTCAATAGACTCTTATTAAGGGTTGCAACCCTGGGGCGGGACTAACTGGGTTAGGAAGGACAGGAGAGATTACTGATCATAACAGCAGACATGTATCTCTCTCCAGTCTCTCAATTGGACTAAGAATAGCATAGAGCCACTCACTCCCCTGGGAGACAGGGATGTCTCCTCTAATGGGAGACAGGGATGTCTCCTCTCCTGGGAGACAGGGATGTCTCCTCTCCTGGGAGACAGGGATGTCTCCTCTCCTGGGAGACAGGGATTACTCCTCTCCTGGGAGACAGGGATGTCTCCTCTCCTGGGAGACATGGATGTCTCCTCTCCTGGGAGACAGGGATGTCTCCTCTCCTGGGAGACAGGGATGTCTCCTCCCCTGTGAGACAGGGATGTCTCCTCTAATGGGAGACAGGGATATCTCCTCCCCTGGGAGACAGGGATGTCTCCTCTAATGGGAGACATGGATGTCTCCTCTCCTGGGAGACAGGGATGTCTCCTCTCCTGGGAGACAGGGATTACTCCTCTCCTGGGAAACAGGGTTTACTCCTCTCCTGGGAGACAGGGATTACTCCTCTCCTGGGAGACAGGGATTACTCCTCTCCTGGGAGACAGGGATGTCTCCTCTCCTGGGAGACAGGGATGTCTCCTCTCCTGGGAGACAGGGATTACTCCTCTCCTGGGAGACAGGGATGTCTCCTCTCCTGGGAGACAGGGATTACTCCTCTCCTGGGAGACAGGGATTACTCCTCTCCTGGGAGACAGGGATATCTCCTCTCCTGGGAGACAGGGATGTCTCCTCTCCTGGGAGACAGGGATGTCTCCTCTCCTGGGAGACAGGGATGTCTCCTCTCCTGGGAGACAGGGATGTCTCCTCTCCTGGGAGACAGGGATTACTCCTCTCCTGGGAGACAGGGATGTCTCCTCTCCTGGGAGACAGGGATGTCTCCTCTCCTGGGAGACAGGGATTACTCCTCTCCTGGGAGACAGGGATGTCTCCTCTCCTGGGAGACAGGGATTACTCCTCTCCTGGGAGACAGGGATTACTCCTCTCCTGGGAGACAGGGATTACTCCTCTCCTGGGAGACAGGGCTGGTGGTAGGGAAGTGGGTTGTCAAAGGAAAACACTTTATTTTTGATGAATCCTAATCAATTCCTTATTGACACGTATGCATTCCTTAAGTGAAACTCATGTATCTAACGACTCAATTGCATAATATGAATCAATAAAATAGGGAAGGGTATTGTCTGACTGTCTTTAATTTAAAACACGAGGAAGCATCTGCTAGTTATCAAACAGTCCTAATTCAAGTCTAATCCATCCTTGATGAAGGGGTCCTTACTCAATTATACAGGGACTTGCCTAGCTAAATAAAGGTTCCATAAAAACATGTTTTAAAGTGTTAATGTGCAAATCAATTATGAGCACACACACTACAAATCACCACAGTTTTTAGTCAGGCATCTAGGAGGATGTCCAAGATCCTTGCTGGAGGGCCTTGAATCACACAAAGCTCTCTCTTTGAGAAACGTTTGATAATCTGCCTTTATCTTCATACTTTTACTTTGAACTGGGGCTTCAAAGGAAATTGATGTTTCATTGCTGAAGCTTGAAAACGTGTGTGATAGGAACAGACAGAAAAAGACCATATTTTTCTGGAAACAATGGCTGCATGAGTATCAGAGTGATTATGTAGGAGTCATGATATTCCTCCTATCATTTCTTATGTAGGAGTCATGATATTCCTCCTATCATTTCTTATGTAGGAGTCATGGTATTCATCATATCATTTCTTATGTAGGAGTCATGGTATTCCTCCTATCATTTCTTATGTAGGAGTCATGGTATTCCTCCTATCATTTCTTATGTAGGAGTCATGGTATTCCTCCTATAATTTCTTATGTAGGACTCATGGTATTCCTGCTATCCTTTCTTATGTAGGAGTCATGATATTCCTCCTATAATTTCTTATGTAGGAGTCATGATATTCCTCTTATCGTTTCCAATCCCTTTCATCCTTCCTCTTTTCATGTTCGGTTTCCTGGAGTGAGTGTGATCAGACTCATGGGTCAGCTGTTCCTATTTGGATTCAGACCATACAACTGATTCCCCTGAAAGCTATTCTCTCTCTCTCTCTCTCTCTCTCTCTCTCTCTCTCTCTCTCTCGCTGCCTCTCTCTCTCGCTCTCACTCTCTCTCCCCCCTCCTTCCCCCGCCTCTCCCTCCCTCCCCTCCCCCCCTCCCCCCAGACCAAACAGCTGATTCCCCTGAAAGCTATTCCCTCTCTCTCTCTGAAAATGTGGAATATAGGGGTCTCTCTCTCTCTCTCTCTCTCTCTCTCTCTCTCTCTCTCTCTCGCTGCCTCTCTCTCTTGCTCTCACTCTCTCTTCCCCCGCCTCTCTCTCCCTCCCCTCCCTTCCCCCTCCCCAGACCAAACAGCTGATTCCCCTGAAAGCTATTCTCTCTCTCTCTCTCTCTGCTCTCTCTCTCTCTCTCTCTCTCTCTCTCTCCTCTCTCTCTCTCTCTCTCTCTCTCTCTCTCTCTTCCCCCACCCCTCTCTCCCTCCCCTCCCCCTCCCCAGACCAAACAGCTGATTCCCCTGAAAGCTATTCTCTCTCTCTCTCTCTCTTCCCCCCCCCCCTCTCCCCTCCCCCTCCCCAGACCAGACAGGTGATTCCCCTGAAAGCTATTCATATATTCTCTCTCTCTGCACATGGGAGGCATTTGAGAATAAGGCCGTAATGTAACAAAATGTGGAATAAAATAGGGGTCTGAATACTTTCTGAATTCTCTGTATACTGGATTCTGGACATGGCTCACTCTAATATATCTACTGGTGTACATAGCATTCAATGAGTAGCTTTTGGATATCTGTATAGATTGCATTTTGATTACTGCTACAGTGACTTTCCCCACACAGATATTGCCTTCAACACCCAGATATCACCTTCCCCTACCCAGATATCACCTTCCCCTACCCAGATATCACCTTCCCTACCCAGATATCACCTTCCCTACCCAGATATCATCTTCCCCTACATCACCTTCTCCTACCCACATATCACCTTCTCCTACCCAGATATCACCCTCCCCTACCCAGACTTCCCCATTTCCCTACCCAGATATCACCTTCCCCTTCCCAGACTTCCTCCTTTCCCACCCACATATCACCTTCCCCTACCCAGATATCACCCTCCCCTACCCAGATATCACATTCTCCTACCCAGACTTCCCCTTTTCCCACCCAGATATAACCTTCCCCTACCCAGATATCACCCTCCCCTACCCAGATATCACCCTCCCCTACCCAGATATCACATTCTCCTACTCAGATATAACCTTCTCCTACCCAGATATAACCTTTACCTTCCCCTACCCAGATATAACCTTTACCTACCCAGATATAACCTTTCACCTACCCCTACCCAGATATAACCTTTACCCACCCCTACCCAGATATAACCTTTACCTACCCAGATATAACCTTTCCCTACCCAGATATAACCTTTACCCACCCAGATATAACCTTTACCTACCCAGATATAACCTTTCCCTACCCAGATATATCCTTTACCCACCCCTACCCAGATATAACCTATATCTACCCAGATATAACCTTCCCCTACCCAGATATAACCTTTACCTACCCAGATATCACCCTCCCCCACCCAGATATAACCTTTACCTTCCCCTACCCAGATGTAACTTTTATCTTCCCAGATATAACCTTTACCTACCCCTACCCAGATATAACCTACCCCTACCCTGGTATAACCTTTACCTTCCCCTACCCAGATATAACCTTTACCTACCCAGATATAACCTTTACCTACCCCTACCCAGATATATCCTTTACCTACCCCTACCCAGATATAACCTTTACCTACCCAGATATAACCTTTTATCTTCCCAGATATAACCTTTACCTTCCCCTACCCAGATATAACCTTTACCTACCCTACCCAGATATAACCTTTACCTACCCCTACCCAGATATAACCTTTACCTACCCAGATATAACTTTGATATAACCTTTACCTACCTACCCAGATATAACCTTTACCTACCCAGATATAACCTTTACCTACCCAGATATAACCTTTACCTTCCCCTACCCAGATATAACCTTTACCTTCCCCTACCCAGATATAACCTTTACCTACCCTGATATAACCTTTACCTACCCAGATATAACCTTTACCTTCCCCTACCCAGATATAACCTTTACCTACCCCTACCCAGATATAACCTTTACCTACCCTGATATAACCTTTACCTACCCAGATATAACCTTTACCTTCCCCTACCCAGATATAACCTTTACCTACCCCTACCCAGATACCCAGATTCCCTACCCAGATATAACCTTTACCCCTACCCAGATATAACCTTTACCTTTATAACCTTATAACCCCAGATATAACCTTTACCCCTACCCAGATATAACCTTTACCTACCCCTACCCAGATATAACCTTTACCTACCCAGATATAACCTTTACCTACCCAGATATAACCTTTACCTACCCCTACCCAGATATAACCTTTACCTACCCAGATATAACCTTTACCTACCCCTACCCAGATATAACCTTTATCTACCCAGATATAACCTTTACCTTCCCTACCCAGATATAACCTTTACCTACCCAGATACCCAGATATAACCTTTACCTTTATAACCTCTTCCCAGATATAACCTTTACCTATAACCCCTACCCAGATATAACCTTTACCTACCCTACCCAGATATAACCCCTACCCAGATATAACCTTTACCTACCCAGATATAACCTACCTGATATAACCTTTACCTACCCAGATATAACCTTTACCTACCCAGATATAACCTTTACCTACCCAGATATAACCTTTACCTATAACCTTTACCCTACCCAGATATAACCTTTACCTACCCCTACCTGATATAACCTTTACCTACCCAGATATAACCTTTACCTACCCAGATATAACCTTTACCTTCCCTACCCAGATATAACCTTTACCTATAACCCCCTTTACCTACCCAGATATAACCTTTACCTACCCAGATATAACCTTTACCTACCTACCCAGATATAACCTTTACCTACCCAGATATAACCTTTACCTTCCCCTACCCAGATATAACCTTTACCTACCCCTACCCAGATATAACCTTTACCTACCCTGATATAACCTTTACCTACCCAGATATAACCTTTACTTCCCCTACCCAGATATAACCTTTACCTACCCCTACCCAGATATAACCTTTACCTACCCTGGTATAACCTTTACCTACCCAGATATAACCTTTACCTTCCCCTACCCAGATATAACCTTTACCTTCCCTGATATAACCTTTACCTACCCAGATATAACCTTTACCTTCCCTACCCAGATATAACCTTTACCTACCCCTACCCAGATATAACCTTTACCTTCCCCCTACCCAGATATAACCTTTACCTACCCCTACCCAGATATAACCTTTATATAACCTTTACCTACCCAGATATAACCTTTACCTACCCAGATATAACCTTTACCTTCCCCTACCCAGATATAACCTTTACCTACCCTGATATAACCTTTACCTACCCAGATATAACCTTTACCTACCCCTACCCAGATATAACCTTTACCTACCCTGATATAACCTTTACCTACCCAGATATAACCTTTACCTTCCCCTACCCAGATATAACCTTTACCTTCCCCTACCCAGATATAACCTTTACCTACCCCTACCCAGATATAACCTTTACCTTCCCCTACCCAGATATAACCTTTACCTACCCCTACCCAGATATAACCTTTACCTACCCAGATATAACCTTTACCTACCCAGATATAACCTTTACCTTCCCCTACCCAGATATAACCTTTACCTTCCCCTACCCAGATATAACCTTTACCTACCCCTACCCAGATATAACCTTTACCTACCCTGATATAACCTTTACCTACCCAGATATAACCTTTACCTTCCCCTACCCAGATATAACCTTTACTTACCCCTACCCAGATATAACCTTTACCTACCCTGATATAACCTTTACCTACCCAGATATAACCTTTACCTTCCCCTACCCAGATATAACATTTACCTACCCCTACCCAGATATAACCTTTTCCTACCCTGGTATAACCTTTACCTACCCAGATATAACCTTTACCTACCCAGATATAACCTTTACCTACCCAGATACACCTTTACCTACCCAGATATAACCTTTACCTACCCAGATATAACCTTTCCCTCCCTTACCCTGACTGACTGAAGAAGATCAAGCACACTCCCATCACCTCCACCTTTCCTGTCCGGTTGCCTTTGTCTTACTGGTAAAAATATATTTGCAACAACATTAGACAGCAGCATTAGCAGCACTGCAGTCCACCACCGAGATGAAGGAGAGCTTTGAAATTAAATGTCCTACAGAGCCTGTAGTTTTTTGTGTGTGTTTGTGTCTGTCTTAGCGTGCGTGTTTGTCTGTGTGCGTGTTTGTCTGTGTGTGTCTGTGTGTGTGTGTGTTTCTGTGTGTGTGTGTGTGTGTGTCTGTGTGTCTGTGTGTGTGTGTGTGTGTCTGTGTGTGTGTGTGTCTGTGTGTCTGTGTGTGTGTGTGTCTGTGTGTGTGATAAATTGAGTCTCACACTCTTCCTCACTGCGGGGTGTCTCTAACAGGTGTTTTTTAATACGAGGTGGAGATTCAGTTCTTAGAGATGATCCTTTTAACCACAGCCTCAGACACCAATGCTCCCACAGCTTACTGTACACTCCGATACCGTCTGATGTAGCTTATTGTTTTGTACTCTGAATGTGTGTTTGGCAGGCATGCCTTATTGCCTTGCCACTTACAGTAATACTGCTGGAGAGAAGGGGCAGTTTGATCTTGAACAACCCTGTGTAGTGTTCACACTCCATGTGCTAATTACGAGTGTTGGAAAACATTACCCTCAAGTCTTACTCTGTTGATTTCAAACAGTCGGCATCATCTTAACTCCCTGAATGAATGATCATACAGCAATTGTAATCTGAATGACATGGTTTCTTTCGGTACTTGAATTAGGGAAATATCTGGATCTTGAATGTACAGTATTCAGCTGGTATATCCTACAAACATAATGTAGCAAGTGCACACTGAAAGATAAGATCTGAATGTGAATTTAATACACACTAAATACACAGTTTTAAAGATGCAGAGACTGTATTAGAGACAGCAGTAGAGACAGTAGTAAAGACAGTAGTAAAGACAGCAGTGAAGACAGTATTAGAGACAGCAGTGAATAAAGTAGTAGACAGCAGTGAAGACAGCAGTAGAGACAGCAGTAGAGACAGTAGTAAAGACAGTAGTAAAGACAGCAGTGAAGACAGTATTAGAGACAGCAGTAGACAGTAGTAGAGACAGCAGTAGACAGTATTAGAGACAGCAGTGAAGACAGTATTAGAGACAGCAGTAGACAGTAGTAGAGACAGCAGTAGTAGACAGTAGTAGACAGTAGACAGTATTAGAGACAGCAGTAGACAGTATTAGAGACAGCAGTGAAGACAGTATTAGAGACAGCAGTGAAGACAGTATTAGAAACAGCAGTGAAGAGAGTATTAGAGACAGCAGTGAAGACAGCAGTAGAGACAGCAGTAGACTGTAGTAGAGACAGCAGTAGAGACATGTGTAGAGACAGCAGTAGAGACAGCAATAGAGACAGCATTAGAGACAGTAGTGGAGACAGCAGTAAACTGCAATAGAGACAACAGTAGAGACAGCGGTAGAGACTGAAGTAGACTGTAGTAGAGACAGCAGTAGAGACAGTAGCAGAGACAGCAGTAGAGACAGCAGTAGAGACAGCGCTAGACTCTAGTAGAGACAGAAGTAGAATGTAGAAGAGACAGTAGTAGAGACAGCAGTAGACTGTAATAGAGACAGCAGTAAAGACAGCAGTAGACTGTAATAGAGACAGCAGTAGAGACAAAAGTAGACTGTAGTAGAGACAGCAGTAGAGACAGCAACAGAGACAGTAGCAGAGACAGAAATAGAGACAGCAGTGGAATGTAGTAGAGACAGCAGCAGAGACAGTAGTAGAGACAGCAGTAGAGACTGAAGTATACTGTAGCAGAGACAGCAGTAGAGACAGCAGTAGAGACAGCACTAGACTGTAGTAGAGATAGCAGTAGAGACTGAAGTAGACTGTAGTAGAGACAGCAGTAGAGACAACAGTAGAGACAGCAGTAGACTTTAATAGAGACAGCAGTAGAGACAGAAGTAGAGACAGCAGTAGACTGTAGTAGAGACAGAAGTAGAGACAGCAGTGGAGACAGAAGTAGACTGTAGTAGAGACAGCAGTAGAGACAGCAGTAGAGACAGCAGCAGAGACAGCAGTAGAGGCAGCAGTAGAGGCAGCAGTAGAGGCAGCAGTAGAGACAGTGCAAGACTGTAGTGGAGACAGCAGAAGAGACTGTAGCAGAAACAGCAGTAGAGGCAGCAGTAGAGGCAGCAGTAGAGACAGAAGTAGACTGTAGTAGAGACAGCAGTAGAGACAGCAGCAGAGACAGCAGTAGAGACAGCAGTAGAGGCAGCAGTAGAGGCAGCAGTAGAGACAGTGCAAGACTGTAGTGGAGACAGCAGTAGAGACTGAAGTAAACTGTAGTAGAGACAGCAGTAAAGACTGAAGTAGACTGTAGTAGAGACAGCAGTAGAGACAGAAGTAGACTGTAGTAGAGACAGCAGTAGACTGTAGTAGAGACAACAGTATACTGTAGTAGAGACAGCAGTAGAGACAACAGTAGACTGTAGTAGAGACAGCAGTAGAGACAGCAGTAGACTGTAGTATAGACAGTAGAGAGACAGCAGTGGAGACAGCAATAGACTGTAGTAGAGACAGCAGTAGAGACTGAAGTAGACTGTAGTAGAGACAGCAGTAGAGACAACAGTAGAGACAGCAGTAGACTTTAGTAGAGACAGCAGTAGAGACAGAAGTAGAGACAGCAGTAGACTGTAGTAGAGACAGAAGTAGAGGCAGCAGTAGAGGCAGCAGTAGAGACAGAAGTAGACTGTAGTAGAGACAGCAGTAGAGACAGCAGTAGAGGCAGCAGTAGAGGCAGCAGTAGAGGCAGCGCAAGACTGTAGTGGAGACAGCAGTAGAGACTGAAGTAAACTGTAGTAGAGACAGCAGTAGAGACTGAAGCAGACTGTAGTAGAGACAGCAGTAGAGACAGAAGTAGACTGTAGTAGAGACAGAAGTAGACTGTAGTAGAGATAACAATATACTGTAGTAGAGACAGCAGTAGACTGTAGTAGAGACGGTAGAGAGACAGCAGTAGAGACAGCAATATACTGTAGTAGAGACAACAATAGACTGTAGTAGAGACAGCAGTAGACTGTAGTAGAGACGGTAGAGAGACAGCAGTAGAGACAGCAATATACTGTAGTAGAGACAGCAGTAGACTGTAGTAGAGACAGCAGTAGAGATAGCAGTAGAGACAGCACTAGACTGTAGTAGAGACAGCAGTAGAGACAGCAGTAGAGACAGTAGCAGAGACAGCAGTAGAGACAGTAGCAGAGACAGCAGTAGAGGCAGCAGTAGAGAGAGACAGCGCTAGACTGTAGTAGAGACAACAGTAGACTAGTAGAGACAGCAGTAGAGACAGCAGTAGAGATAGCAGTAGAGACAGAAGTAGACTGTAGTAGATACAACAGTAGAGACAGCGGTAGAGACAACAGTAGATACAGCAGTAGAGAGTCAAATATACAGCAGTAGAGTGTAGAGGAGACAGCAGTAGAGACAGCAGTAGACTGTAGTAGAGACAGCAGTAGAGACAGCAGTAGACTGTAGTAGAGACAGTAGACTGTAGTAGAGACAGCAGTAGACTGTAGTAGAGACAGCAGTAGACTGTAGTAGAGACAGCAGTAGAGACAGCAGTAGACTGTAGTAGAGACAGCAGTAGACTGTAGTAGAGACAGCACTAGACTGTAGTAGAGACAGCACCAGAGACAGCAGTAGACTGTAGTAGATACATTAGTAGAGACAGCAGTAGAGACAGCAGTAGACTGTAGTAGAGACAGCACTAGACTGTGACAGCAGTAGCACTAGAGACAGCACTAGACTGTAGTAGAGACAGCACTAGACTGTAGTAGAGACAGCAGTACAGACAGCAGTAGACTGTAGTAGAGACAGCAGTAGACTGTAGTAGAGACAGCAGTAGACTGTAGTAGAGACAGCAGTAGACTGTAGTAGAGACAGCACTAGACTGTAGTAGAGACAGCACTAGACTGTAGTAGATACATTAGTAGAGACAGCAGTAGAGACAGCAGAAGAATGTAGTAGAGACAACACTAGACTGTCGTAGAGACAGCAGTAGACTGTAGTAGAGACAGCACTAGACTGTAGTAGAGACAGCACTAGACTGTAGTAGATACATTAGTAGAGACAGCAGTAGAGACAGCAGAAGAATGTAGTAGAGACAGCACTAGACTGTAGTAGAGACAGCACTAGACTGTGACAGCACTAGACTGTCGTAGAGACAGCACTAGACTGTAGTAGATACATTAGTAGAGACAGCAGTAGAGACAGCAGAAGAATGTCGTAGAGACAGCACTAGACT
The DNA here is from genome assembly GCF_018296145.1 of Oncorhynchus tshawytscha. Classification (NCBI taxonomy): domain Eukaryota; kingdom Metazoa; phylum Chordata; class Actinopteri; order Salmoniformes; family Salmonidae; genus Oncorhynchus; species Oncorhynchus tshawytscha. The sequence continues at coordinate 28,648,795 of NC_056459.1, forward strand.
GTAGTAGAGACAGCACAAGACTGTGACAGCACTAGGCTGTCGTAGAGACAGCACTAGACTGTGACAGCACTAGGCTGTCGTAGAGACAGCACTAGACTGTAGTAAAGACAGCACTAGACTGTCGTAGAGACAGCACTAGACTGTAGTAGAGACAGCACTAGACTGTGACAGCACTAGGCTGTCGTAGAGACAGCACTAGACTGTAGTAAAGACAGCACTAGACTGTCGTAGAGACAGCACTAGACTGTAGTAGAGACAGCACTAGACTGTGACAGCACTAGGCTGTCGTAGAGACAGCACTAGAGACAGCAGTAGAGTTTATGGGAGAGGCTCTGTGCTGCTCTAAGGTCATTAATTAGCTACAGTACGTGAGGGGGCTTTTGGAGCACAGTGTTCTCTCTGCTGTCACTGGGCATTCAGCTGATAAGCTTGAACTAAATCCTCTCTGTCACACATACAGTACAACAGGATTGCACCCCCCTTCTCTCTAGCCCTCTCCCTGTCAAACAACCCTGTGTTGTGTTAAGAGTGTTGGAAAACATTACCCTCAAGTCTTACTCTGTTGAGTTCAAACAGGCTGCATCATTTCAACTCACTGAATGAATGACATACAACAATTGTCATTTGCTCTCTTTCTCCTCCCCTCTCTCTCCCTCTACCCTCCCTGCCCCTTTCTCAATCTTTGGCATTCAGGTCTCTCCGGCTGAGAGGGCAGAATCATGGTAGAACGTGAGCGCGTTCAGCTCTGTAGTCAATTTGGGCTCGCAGGCGTGAGATTGAGACAACGCGTTAGTCCCAATCAGTATTCTGTGTCCTACTTCATACAGTTCTGACTAATTCCACAGGGATGCGTGTTTCCGGTGCCTGAAGCCTTGGCCTAGTTCAGCTGAACTGCTTCAGCACACACTTCTCTGTTTGTCTGTCCAGTTCTACGGAGAGCCAGACCCCGTAATATCACAGTATTGGTCTACTGTACATGCAATGAGGTAACAGCCAGGTGAGGTGACAGCCAGGTCACGGAGAGACCGTAGAGGGTCACCTAAAGGTCACAGACCACCACATCTCATAGATCCATACTATAGCCATACTATAGCCAGGCTGTTGACCAGTCAAACCACCACATCACATAGCCAGGGTCAGAGACAGGGTCAGAGACAGGCTATTGATGAGTCAAACCACCACATCACATAGCCAGGGTCAGAGACAGGGTGTTGACCTTTCTCTCTCTCTTTTAATAATAGGTCTTTTAATAATAAGGGGCAGAGTGTTCGATTTGACTGCTGGGGGGCAGGGAGACCAAAACCACTGACAACTACCTTCCATTTTCAAGGGATTTTTAAATAGATTATGATTATTTGGTTTTAATATCGTCACATCTTTAAGAGCGAAGTGAAATTATTTTGATGTGATATGAAAGTAGCAGTGTTGTAGCCAGGCATCCCCAACAAAATGTCCCAAGAAAAAAATTAAACATTTATAAATCATTTATCTTTTGTCTCTTTGTTTCATAAATTTCCTTAAATTCGCAAGAGGCTGAATGTATCTCACAGGAGAAAGCACCCGAGCAAGCATTCTGAGCGAGCGAGAAATCCGATGCTGTCTGGTCCAAACGAGTATGACATTGTTGCCGCCTGTAGCATTGAACACAAGGGAAGCCAGCAAGATTTTGGCCTCCCTTGATTAAAAAAAAGTATAAAATTAGCCAATCAGTGTTGAGCTAAACTGAGCGAGCTCAACTGTGATTGGTCCTGGCTCACCAAAAAAAAAGTGTCAATGGAAGCCGGCTTGGATTTTGGCTTCACTCCTATCAAATCGCCTTGAGAGCATATGTCATTGACGGAAATAACTTGAATTGTTGCATCTTGTTGTATTGTTGTCCTCTGGTGGCTGGCTAGCTAGCTAGCTAAAATTGACACTTTCCTAATTTAGCCATGGATGGAAATAGGGATTTGGACTTGTGGTATTACTTAATTTTTCATACTGCCCATTGATTATAACGACCATTCTGATCCAACTATTAATTCATACATTGTTGTGCCACTGGCCTGAGAGGATGGAAGTTCAATATGTAGCTAGATGTAGAAGGCTAATGTTAACTAGCTAACGTTGCCAATGAAAGGAAGTTAGGCTAGCGAGCAAGCATTTTTTAGTCAGGTAGCCTAGGACAACAACAACAAAAAGTGTGTACTGTATGACAGAGTGATAGACCGTTTCGTCCACATGAAAGAGAGGAGGATGGCACTGGCGTCGGGTGAGTTGACATGTTTTTCAACTTGCACGAACGTGCACAGCAAAATCTGCCCTGGCCCAGCCCTTACAAAAATGTACCATCGTACTACTATGGTACTTTCATTCATACCATGGTATAGTCTGAATCATGGAAATGTACCATGGGTTTAGCCTTGAAGTATGATGGTACTACCATGGTACTGCTATTGTGCCTAAATATTACCATGATATGGCATCACTCATACCATGGTATAGATCTGAAACATGGAAATGTACCATGGTTTTAGCTTTGAAGTATGACTTTGATGAGTGATGGCGCAGGAGGGGTTGCTTGCCGTCTTATTGGGTCTTAACCAACCATCCTATTTTGCCTTTGCCTTCCGTCCTGCTAGCTAACGTTCAACCGCTGGAAAATAAATGGGATGAACTGAAAGTACGTTTATCCTATCAACGGGACATAAGAGCAACGTCAACTCACCATCATTATGACCTTATCTCTTTCCGGGGCCGACAGAGATGGATGCAGTATTTTATTTTTTTACGTGTTATTTCTTACATTGGTACCCCAGGTAATCGTAGGTTTCATTACATACAGTCGGGAGGAACTACTGAATATAAGAGCAACGTCAACTCACCATCATTACGACCAGGAATAACACTATGGCCACGTTTCTGATAAAGTCAGAGGCAGGCTACTATTGTTGGTCCTAGTTTGTCTGTAACATCACAGAAAAGGGGAAATAATGAAATTAATAGTGCAGTTTTTTTGCTCATGTTTGAGTTCCCTGTGTTGGTAACCTGAAATGTGGGAGAATGTGAGGTACAGCACCTGTCAAGAGTTTGGACACACCTCCTTCAAGTTTTTACATTTTTGTAACCTATTTTCTACATTGTAGAATAATAGTGAAGACTTCAAAACTATGAATGAACACAAAAGGAATCATGAAAGTACAGTGAAAATGGTACTATGGTACTATCATTGTTTTTCGTCACTACCATGGCAGGAAAATACTATGATATTTGCACCAGTAACATGGTATTTTCCTGGTATTTTCCTGGCAAAACTATAGTTTTGGCAAGTCGGTTAGGACATCTACTTTGTGCATGACACAAGTCATTTTTCCAACAATTGTTTACAGACAGATTATTTCACTTATAATTCACTGTATCACAATTCCAGTGGGTCAGAAGTTTACATACACTAAGTTGACTGTGCCTTTAAACAACTTGGAAAATTCCAGAAAATTATGTCATGGCTTTAGAAGCTTCTGATAGGCTAATTTACATCATTTGAGTCTATTGGAGGTGTACCTGTGGATGTATTTCAAGGCCTACCTTCAAACTCAGTGCCTCCTTGTTTGACATCATGGGAAAATCAATAAGAAATCAGCCAAGACCTCAGAAAAAGAATTGTAGACCTTCACAAGTCTGGTTCATCCTTGGGAGCAATTTCCAAACGCCTGAAGGTACCACGTTCATCTGTACAACCAATAGTACGCAAGTACTGTATAAACACCATGGGACCACGCAGCCGTCATACCGCTCAGGAAGAAGACGCATTCTGTTCGGTCTCTTAGAGATGAATGTACTTTGGTGCTAAAAGTGCAAATCAATCCCAGAACAACAGCAAAGGACCTTGTGAAGATGCTGGAGGAAACAGGTACAAAATGATCTATATCCACAGTAGAAGGAGTCCTATATCGACATAACCTGAAAGGCCGCTCAGCAAGGAAGAAGCCACTGCTCCTTCACAAAGCCCTGACATCAATCCAATTGAAAATTTGTGGGCAGAACTGAAAAAGTGTGTGCGAGCAAGGAGGCCTACAAACCTGACTCAGTTACACCAGCTCTGTCAGGAGGAATGTGCCAAAATTCACCCAACTTATTGTGGGAAGCTTGTGGAAGGCTACCCGAAACGTTTGACCCAAGTTAAACAATTTACAGGCAATGCTACCAAATACTAATTCAGTGTATGTAAACTTCTGACCCACTGGGATTGTGATGAAGGAAATAATAACTGAAATAAATCATTCTCTCTACCAATATTCTGACATTTCACATTCTTAAAATAAAATGGTGATCCTAACTAACCTAAAACAGGGATTTTTTTCTTGGATTAAATGTCAGGAATTGTGAAAAACTGGAGTTTAAATGTATTTGGCTAAGGTGTATGTAAACTTCCGACTTCAACTGTAAGTATCAAAAGTACATGTAATTGCAAAAATGTACTTACGTAAGTATCAAAAGTAAAAGTGTACATTTATTTCAAATTCCTTATATTAACCTTATTTTTCGGATAGCCAAGGGCACACTCCAACACTAATTTACAAACTAAGTATTTGTGTTTCGTCGTGAGTCTGCCAGATCAGAGGCAGTGGATAAACAGGGATGTTTTCTTGATAACTGTGTGAATTTGACAATTTTTCTGTCCTGCTAAGCATTCAAAATGTAACGAGTACTTTTGGGTGTCAGGGGAAATTAATGGAGTAAAAATGACTTTATTTTCTTTAGGAATGTAGTGAAGTGAAAGTAAAAGTTGTCAAAAAAATATAAATAGTATAGTGAAGTACAGACACCCCAAAAAACTAGTAGTACTTTAAAGTATTTTTACTTAAGTACTTTACACCACTGACAGCCCTACTTGGCAGTGCCATATTCAGTAGAGTGGTGTAATCCACTCTCTTTACTACATGATCCTCTACCATTTCAATTAAACCTTCACAGATCTCCCCACGTGATAGAAGTCTGATTAAATAGCACTGCTGGTCAACTGGCTCCGACAGACACTGACACCGAATGTCATTCCAACTGCCTTTAGTTTTAGATATGACATTGGTTTCACTAACTAACCTGGCACTAACAGTACCTGTCAGCTGTATAAAGGTTCTCACTAACTAACCTGGCACTAACCTTCTAGCTGTTCAATGATTCTGACTAACTAACTTCTACCTTGAATGTTAGGATATGGGGTGGGTACACTGATCCAAGACCTGTTTGAGGGTAACTTCTACCCGGAGCAGGGCACGTGCCACAGCGGTGTGCCTCTGAGTGGAGGTCGTTGAAGTGACACTACACTGCGGTTGTTGCCATGGCATCGTCCCCCATGGAGGCACCCTGGGTATCAGAGCTCTGTGTGGATCTGTTCCAGGACCACTTCCTTCCTCACAGTCACATCACAGCATACACCAACAAGCAGCCAGCAGCCCTGTGCCTAAGCCAATCAGCTGGCTGCAGCCATGGACCTAAGCCAATAAGCTGGATTCGTGACTTGATCCCAGACTCTCCTTCAGTTCTAGCTCCTCCCTCCAGCAGAGATAATCAAGTTCTAACATTCCAATGCAATCACAGCACTCTACTCTATCAACATATCCACACACACACACACACACACACACACACACACACACACACACACACACACACACACACACACACACACACACACACACACACACACACACACACACACACACACACACACACACACACACACACACACACACAGGTATGTAAACATAGCCTGAAAGTACATCTCTATATTAATGTGAAGGAGAAAGAGTGACACAAAAACACACTCAACATGGATGGCCATCAGAACATTACATATATCCAACAACAGTCCAGTCTGAGTCACAGTGGGGGTGAAAGGAAGGCAGAACAACAGATGTATATATAGAGCACCTCTAACTGCGCTTTATTAGAAAAGACAGCAGACTCCCCCACTACATCCCTGTACAACCAGACTCCACCACTATATCCCTGTACAACCAGACTCCCCCACTACATCCCTGTACAACCAGACTCCACCACTACATCCCTGTACAACCAGACTCCCCACTACATCCCTGTACAACCAGACTCCCCCACTACATCCCTGTACAACCAGACTCCACCACTACATCCCTGTACAACCAGACTCCCCCACTACATCCCTGTACAACCAGACTCCACCACTACATCACAGTACAACCAGACTCCACCACTTCATCCCTGTACAACCAGACTCCACCACTACATCCCTGTATAACCAGACTCCACCACTACATCCCTTTATCTCCAGACTCCACCACTACATCCCTGTACAACCAGACTCCACCACTACATCCCTGTATAACCAGACTCCACCACTACACTACATCCCTATATCTTCAGACTACACCACTATATCCCTTTATCTCCAGACTCCACCACTACATCCCTTTATCTCCAGACTCCACCACTACATTCCTTTATCTCCGACTCCACCACTATACCCCTTTATCTCCAGACTCCGCCACTACATCCCTGTACAACCAGACTCCACCACTACGTCCCTGTACAACCAGACTCCACCACTACATCCCTGTACAACCAGACTCCACCACTACATCCCTGTATAACCAGACTCCACCACTACACTACATCCCTATATCTCCAGACTCCACCACTACATTCCTTTATCTCCAGACTCCACCACTACACCCCTTTATCACCAGACTCCACCACTGCATCCCTTTATAACCAGACTCCACCACTACATCCCTTTATAACCAGACTCCACCACTATACCCCTTTATCTCCAGACTCCACCACTACATCCCTGTATAACCAGACTCCACCACTACATCACAGTACAACTAGACTCCCCCACTACATCCCTGTACTACCAGACTCCACCACTACATCCCTTTATCTCCAGACTCCACCATTACATCCCTGTATAACCAGACTCCACCACTACATCCCTTTATAACCAGACTCCACCACTATACCCCTTTATCTCCAGACTCCACCACTACATCCCTGTATAACCAGACTACACCACTACACTACATCCCTATATCTTCAGACTACACCACTATATCCCTGTACAACCAGACTCCACCACTACATCCCTTTATCTCCAGACTCCACCACTACATCCCTGTATAACCAGACTCCACCACTACATCCCTTTATAACCAGACTCCACCACTATACCCCTTTATCTCCAGACTCCACCACTACATCCCTTTATAACCAGACTCCACCACTATACCCTTTTATCTCCAGACTCCACCACTACATCCCTTTATCTCCAGACTCCACCACTACACCCCTGTATAACCAGACTCCACCACTACATCCCTGTATAACCAGACTCCACACTATACCCCTTTATCTCCAGACTCCACCACTACATCCCTTTATAACCAGACTCCACCACTATACCCTTTTATCTCCAGACTCCACCACTACATCCCTTTATCTCCAGACTCCACCACTACACCCCTTTATCACCAGACTCCACCACTGCATCCCTTTATAACCAGACTCCACCACTATACCCCTTTATCTCCTCCACCACTACATCCCTTTATAACCAGACTCCACCACTATACCCTTTTATCTCCAGACTCCACCACTACATCCCTTTATCTCCAGACTCCAACACTACATCCCTGTACAACCAAACTCCACCCCTGCATCCCTGTACAACCAGACTCCACCACTACATCCCTGTATAACCAGACTCCACCACTACACTACATCCCTATATCTTCAGACTACACCACTATATCCCTGTAAATCCAGACTCCACCACTACATCCCTTTATCTCCAGACTCCACCACTACATTCCTTTATCTCCAGACTCCACCCCTTTATCACCAGACTCCACCACTGCATCCCTTTATCACCAGACTCCACCACTGCATCCCTTTATAACCAGACTCCACCACTATACCCCTTTATCTCCAGACTCCACCACTACATCACAGTACAACTAGACTCCCCCACTACATCCCTGTACTACCAGACTCCACCACTACATGCCTTTATCTCCAGACTCCACCACTACATTCCTTTATCTCCGACTCCACCACTACACCCCTGTACAACCAGACTCCACCACTACATCCCTGTATAACCAGACTCCACCACTACACTACATCCCTATATCTTCAGACTACACCACTATATCCCTGTAAATCCAGACTCCACCACTACATCCCTTTATCTCCAGACTCCACCACTACATTCCTTTATCTCCAGACTCCACCACTACATGCCTTTATCTCCAGACTCCACCACTACATTCCTTTATCTCCGACTCCACCACTACACCCCTGTATCACCAGACTCCACCACTACATCCCTTTATCTCCAGACTCCACCACTACATCCCTGTATCTCCAGACTACACCACTACATCCCTTTATAACCAGACTCCACCACTATACCCCTTTATCTCCAGACTCCACCACTACATCCCTGTATAACCAGACTACACCACTACATCCCTTTATAACCAGACTCCACCACTACATCCCTTTATAACCAGACTCCACCACTATACCCTTTTATCTCCAGACTCCACCACTACATCCCTTTATCTCCAGACTCCACCACTACATCCCTGTATAACCAGACTCCACCACTACATCCCTTTATCTCCAGACTCCACCACTACATCCCTGTACAACCAGACTCCACCACTACATCCCTGTACAACCAGACTCCACCACTACATCCCTGTATAACCAGACTCCACCACTACATCCCTTTATCTCTAGCTCTCAGGGGACATCTAATGGCTGGGTATGTCTAACACAAGGCTCCATGACAGAATATATGAGCTATACCCATTAACATGGACTATAACTCCTGACTGTTCGTGTCTCCAGAACTATTTCACAGCACTGTATCTCCAGCTACAGCACTCAATCTGCTGACTGACTGACTCATGACTTCATCTGTGTGCTCCGTTTCACAGGAAGTGCATACACAGTGCATACTAAACAAGCAGCAAGAAGCCTCTCTCTACTCACTCAGAGGCCATAGACACAGTCACACACACACACACACACACACACACACACACACACACACACACACACACACTACTACTCACTGCTGAACTCCCTGCGGCGGGCCCGGGCCCTCCAGGGCCGGTTGCGGATCCAGTGCAGCCGTCTAGACAGTTCCATGGCCTGGTGCCAGCAGTGTGCCGTGGTTCTAGTCATTCACCATCACGCGGTGCTCCACGCTGCCTCATCCCAGAGACAGGAGCTCATCCCTGGGATGTAGTGGACCGTTTCAGAGCAGTCTCTGGTGCTGGAAAAGCTACCTGCTAGGATATGAAGCTGATATGGATCAGCTTCTTCAGCTGGTCGGTCTGCTTGTTTACAGACAGTTCTGGCGCTACCAGGGAGTCTAGTGAGAACACTGTGATGGTGTGGATGGTCTCTCAGCTCTGTCTTTAATTTATGAGTCAGTGGAACCCAATTCCCTGGGCTGGGCGGGAGGCTCAGGGACACAGAGAGAAACACACACACTCCCCAGGCCTCAGCACCTATCGACGGGCTGTATCTGAGACAAGGAGAGGAGTTGCACACCCTGCTGAAACGTGACCCGCTACCATCCTGTACAAACCTGAAGGGAGGGGTGAGGACAAGAGAAACAGCAGTCGTGCAAACACACTCATACTGACTCATACACACAAACACACTCATACTAACTCATACACACAAACACTCTCATACTGACTCACACACACAAACACCTCATACTGACTCATACACACAAACACACTCATACTGACTCATACACACAAACACACTCATACTGACTCATACACACATTCACACTCATACTAACTCATACACACAAACACACTCATACTAACTCATACACACAAACACACTCATAATGACTCATACACACATTCACACTCATACTAACTCATACACACAAACACACTCATACTAACTCATACACACAAACACACTCATACTGACTCATACACACATACACACTATACAGGACCTACATCACAAATAAACACAGAAGATCATCTTCAAGGCTGAATAACAACAGACGAGTTGACATTTACCTTGCCTACAACCCAATGACCATGCAAATCCATCATGTGCTTGCTTTGAGATGTATGTTGCACTAGAGGGACCTCTAGAGGATGACCCTGTCATTGCATGTTATGTATCATCACTTCTTATACTGTAACTAAGCCTAGTTTTGCAAGCCATACTCAGAGGCTCCATATGTCTGGCTGGAGAGACTAAAATAGAAAGTTGGTATCAATATCAAAAAGCATGACACTTCCAGTGTCTCTGCTCAGCTTCAAGTCATTCAAACATCTCTAAAACACATCTCAGAACTGTCTATTTTCACATCTTTATTTCATTTGAATTCCACGTCACATATCTGAATTATTTAACACAACAAAGTATATCCCTTTTCATTGTAAAGCTTGTTTGTCATTTGGTGCACTGTACATTTCTCCATCATAAAATCTAACTAATACAAATGGAACAAAGCAGACTGACAGTAAGACTCAAACTGGAATAAATGACTCAACATGTACACATCAACAGGACCATTACAGAACCTCTACTAGGAGTGACTAGAACTTGACCGTCAATGGACCATATACTGTAGATAGATACAATAAGCTACAACATATTGACCACAACCAGCTGTATAGGATTGAATGGCAAGACCGTAACATGGACAACTTGAACAAACGGAATTGGAATGCAATGAAAGAATGGAATGAGAACGCTTCAGTGAAATGATCTGAAGGATGAGGTGATAGGTATATAAGGGACTGGTATGAGGAGAACAACTTCAAGGACACACCACCATAACCTGGTTTCATAAGAGCTGGAAAGACACCACAAACAGATCTGGGACCAGGCTAACACAACCATTCTGCATCTTCCACATAATACATCTTGTGCATTACAACCACATAGAAGGCTGCACAATAATATATTTTTTTAAATAGCCTCCATTTGGTCTGACAGATCACACATTTACAAAAGGTGCAAACCAATCTCTGTCTATTATATACAGTATAGTATTATATACAGTATAGTATTATACACAGTATAGTACTATATACAGTATAGTATTATATACAGTATAGTATTATAAACAGTATAGTACTTAGAAAGGTGAACCAGTGACAAGCTGTACACCACTGATTCCCCCATGTTAGAGATTCAATTAAAATCGAATTGAAATTCAGAAGTTTTCAAACACCCAAATGTAACATTCCTACTAAACGATACCAGTGCACCAGTACTAAAGATTGAGGCAGAAATGCCTATGTTGTTCTGTAAAGTGATGGTCCTTTTAAAGTGATGATCGATCATTGTGAAGTTAAACTTTAGACATGCAAAGGAACATGCATTACACATACAGTGCATTCGGAAAGTATTCAGACCCCTTGACCATTTCGACATTTTGTTACGTACCAACCGTATTCTAAAAAGGATTAAATAAATTAAAAAATCCTCATCTATCTACACACAATACATTTTTGCAAATGTATTAATTTTTATTTTTACTTAACCTTTATTTATCTAAGCAAGTCAGTCAAGAACAAATTCTTATTTACAATGACGGCCTACCAAAAGGCAAACGGCCTCCTGTGGGAACGGGGGCTGGGATTAAAAAGTCTAATATAGGACAAAACACACATCATGACAAGAGAGACACCACCACACTACATAAAGAGAGACCTAAGAAAACGACATAGCATGGCAGCAACACATGACAACACAGCATGGTAGCAACACATGACAACACAGCATGGCAGCAACACATGACAACACAGCATGGTAGCAACACATGACAACACAGCATGGCAGCAACACATGACAACACAGCTTGGTAGCAACACATGACAACACAGCATGGCAGCAACACATGACAACACACCATGGTAGCAACACATGACAACACACCATGGTAGCAACACATGACAACACACCATGGTAGCAACACATGACAACACAGCATGGTAGCAACACATGACAACACAGCATGGTAGCAACACATGACAACACAGCATGGTAGCAACACATGACAACACAGCATGGCAGCAACACATGACAACACAGCATGGTAGCAACACATGACAACACAGCATGGCAGCAACACATGACAACACAGCATGGTAGCAACACATGACAACACAGCATGGTAGCAACACATGACAATCTGATAGCTGAATGGTAAAGAACATCTAGCCGCTCGAGAGCACTCTTACCTGCTGATCTAGAAAATAATTTTCCATAATCTAGCATGGGTAGGATGGTCATCTGAATCAGGGTTAGTTTGGCAGCTGGGGTGAAAGAGGAGCGATTACAATAGAGGAAACCAAGTCTAGATTTAACTTTAGCCTGCAGCTTTGATATGTGCTGAGAGAAGGACAGTGTACCATCTAGCCATACTCCCAAATACTTGTATGAGGTGACGACCTCAAGCTCTAAACCCTCAGAGGTAGTAGTCACACCTATGGGGAGAGGGGCATTCTTCTTACCAAACCACATGACCTTTGTGTTTTGGAGGTGTTCAGAACAAGGTTAAGGACAGAGAAAGCTTGTTGGACACTAAGAAAGCTTCATTGTAGAGCGTTTAACACACAATCCAGGGAGGGGCCAGCTGAGTATAAGACTGTATCATCTGCATATAAATGGATGAGAGAGCTTCCTACTGCCTGAGCTATGTTGTTTATGTAAATTGAGAAGAGTTTGCGGCCTAGGATTGAGCCTTGGGGTACTCCCTTGGTGACAGGCAGTGGCTGAGACAGCAGATGTTCTGACTTCATACACTGCACTCTTTGATAGAGGTAGTTAGCAAACCAGGCCAAAGACCCCTCAGAGACACCAATACTCCTTAGCCAGCCCACAAGAATGGAATGGTCTACCATATCAAAACTTTGGCCAAGTCAATAAGAATAGCTGCACATTATTGTTTAGAATCAAGGGCAATGGTGACATCATTGAGGACCTTTAAGGTTGCAGTGACGCATGCATAACCTGAGCCGAAACCAGACTGAAAACTACAGACATCAAGAAAGCCAGTCAGTTGATTATTGACTAGTTTTCCAACACTTTTGATAAACAGGGCATAATAGACATTGTCCTGTAACAGTTAGGATCAGCTTGATTTCTCCCTTTAAATAAAGGACGCACGATGGCTGCCTTCCAAGCAATGAGAACTTCCCCATGGAGGAGAGAGGTTAAAAAGGTCAGAGACAGGCTAGGCAATGATAGGGGCTGCAACCTTATAGAAGAAAGGGTCTAAACCATCTGACCCAGATGTTTTTTGGGGGTCAAGTTTAAGGAGCTCCTTTAACACCTCAGACTCAGAGACTGGCTACAGAGAGAAACAGGGGGAAAAGAGGGAGGAGCATCGGGGATAGTCGCATTAGAAGGGGTGTGAGATGAGGAAATGTTGGATGGGCAATGAGGCTGAGTCAAATAGGAATCCGGACTTAATGAAGCGGTGATTAAAGAGCTCAGCCATGTGCTCCTTGTCAGTAACAACCACATCAACATTAAGAGACATGGGCAGCTGTGAGGAGAATTGTTTATTCTCCAGGTCTTTAACCATTTTCCAGAACTTCTTTGTGTTAGAAAATACAAATAAAAAACAGAAATACCTTATTTGCATAAGTGTACAGACCCTTTGCTATGAGACTCGAATTTGAGCTCAGGAACATCCTGTTTCCATGGAACATCTTTGAGATGTTTCTACAACTTGAATCCACGTGGTAAATTCAATTGATTGGACATGATTTGGAAAGGTACAACCTGTCTATGTACGGTCCCACAGTTGTCAGAGCAAAATCCAAGCCATGAGGTTGAAGGAATTGTCCGCTCCGAGACAGGATTGTGTCGAGGCACAGACCTGGGGAAGGGTATCAACAAATGTCTGCAGCATTGAATGTCCCCAAGAACACAGTGGCCTCCATCATTCTTAAATGGAGGAAGTTTGGAACCACCAAGTCTCTTCCTAGAGCTGGCCGCCCAGCCAAACTGAGCAATCGGGGGAGAAGGGCCTTGGTCAGGGAGGTGACCAGGAACCGAATGGTCACTCTGACAGAGTTCCAGAGTTCCTCTGTGGAGATGGGAGAACCTTCCAGATAGACAATCATCTTTGCAGCACTCCGCCAATCAGGCCTTTATGGTGGAGTGGCCAGATGTAAGCTTCCCCTCAGTAAAAGGCGCATGACAGCCCACTTGGAGTTTACCAAAAGGCACCTAAAGGACTCTCAGGTCATGAGAAACAAGATTCTCTGATGAAACCAAGATTGAACTCTTTGCCCTGAATGCCAAGCTTCACGTCTAGAGGAAACCTGGCACCATCCCTACGGTGAAGCATGGTGGTGGCAGCATCATGCTGTGGGGATGTTTTTCAGCGGCAAGGATAGGGAGACTAATCTGGATCGAGAGAAAGATGAACAGAGCAAAGTACAGAGAGATCCTTGATGAAAAACAGCTCCAGAGTGGAACAATGACCCGAAACAGGTGGCTTCAGGACAAGTCTCTGAATATCCTTGAGTGGCCCAACCAGAGCTTGGGTGTGAACCCTATCGAATGTCTCTGGAGAGACCTGAAAATAGCTGTTCAGCGATGCTCCCCATTCAACCTGGCAGAGCTTGAGAGGCTCTTCAGAGGAGAATGGGAGAAACTCCCCAAATACAGGTGTGGCAAGCTTGTACCATACCCAAGAAGACTCGAGGCTGTAATCGCTGCCAAAGTTTCTTCAACACAGTACTGAGTAAAGCGTCTGAATGCTTATGTAAATGTGATATTTCAGTATTTTCTAAGTATAGTTTATGCTTTGTCATTAAAGGGGTATGATGTGTAGATTGATGAGGGGGAAATAAACTATTTAATCCATTTTAAAATAAGGATGTACTGTAACAAAATGTGGAAAAAGTCAAGGGGTCTGAATACTTTCCGAATGTACTGTAGATGTATACATCCTGTAAGCTACGAACGAAGGTAGGAAACACCAACAAGGATGACCTTTCAAAAACCCTCAACTCAGTCCTGTGGTTGGACTGTACCAAGTTGGTCAGTTTATTTGTCAAAATGTCACTGGATTGGAATCAGTTATCTTGAGTAAAAAAGGCAAAAAGTCGAAGATTAAGTGACTTCACCAAGAGTGACATAAATAATGCGAGGGAAAGAGGTCTAATCTGTCCAGAAGAATTCATAAATGTCAAAGGTGTATAGCATATCTGCTTTATACCTGCCCATTGACAACAATCAAAAGTTGCATTAAAAGACTCCAAACACATTAGTGGAATTGTTTATGCTTCACAATCACTTCATGTAAGACAAACGAATGAATTTGATTGGAAGGTGAAGGGACTTGGTAAACAGCTCTGGATGGAATAAGAGAGAGATCTTTAAATTAAAGCAAATAGCAAGTTGCCATGACACCAACAAAAAAGAGAGAGAATACAGAACAAAAACTTTTGGATGACATTTACTGATAGTTTGGGCTTTTCAAATCACCTGAATGCAGACAGTACTCCACAGCATTGACTGACTCGTCCCTCAACAAACTGAACTTCTTATAAACTACCTCTAGATGGTGCAAAGAAATGAAATATGGCCCAGCCAGTAGCTGTAATATTTGGTTTGTCTTCTCAGGGAGTTGAACTGTAAAGATGTTGCATTTGTCTAACGGGATGCAGCCGGCAGGATGTTTATCTAAATGGTTTTGTATCAAATTCACCTTGTAGGATTTCTAGGTCTAAAACAAGATGACAAAATAACAATCGAATGTATTATAAACTTGACCAGACTCAAAGCCAGGCACATGTACTCCCTCTCAATGTGAATCTGAACGGCTTCATTTAGTGTTTTAGTGTTGAGTCTCTTACAGCTGCATCGGCAGCTCCATCTAGAACTAACCCATCACTCAGGTTACCACATCCCTCCAGCAGTAGTCCAAACAGACTTAACTGAGCCCAAAGAAACATCAACTCCATCTAGAACTGACCCATCACTCAGGTTACCACATCCCTCCAGCCATAGTCCAAACAGACTTAACTGAGCCCAAAGAAACATCAACTCCATCTAGAACTAACCCATCACTCAGGTTACCACATCCCTCCAGCAGTAGTCCAAACAGACTTAACTGAGCCCAAAGAAACATCAACTCCATCTAGAACTGACCCATCACTCAGGTTACCACATCCCTCCAGCCATAGTCCAAACAGACTTAACTGAGCCCAAAGAAACATCAACTCCATCTAGAACTGACCCATCACTCAGGTTACCACATCCCTCCAGCCATAGTCCAAACAGACTTAACTGAGCCCAAAGAAACATCAACCAGCCCACATCAACCTACTCAGACCCATCACTCAGGTTACCACATCCCTCCAGCCATAGTCCAAACAGACTTAACTGAGCCCAAAGAAACATCAACTCCATCTAGAACTGACCCATCACTCAGGTTACCACATCCCTCCAGCCATAGTCCAAACAGACTTAACTGAGCCCAAAGAAACATCAACCAGGGGGGATATCTTTTTGAACTAATCAGTCAAAAACGGTGGAAACAACCAGTTCGGGTAGGAATGGGGCAGCAGTGTACTGCCCAGTAACTAACTATAAGTCAATTATTTCTGGGGTTTTGCAGGCTTTGTCTGAGCGTCAGACAATGTCTGTCTTTGCGTCCCTCACAGCAGGCAATTGAGCTGCCTGTGGAATGGCAACAGATATATGGAGCTGCCCTATGGCCACTCCATCATCGTCCCAGCCCAGATGGGAGGCTGACCTGGGGCTCAGCCCCTGACCAGTGACTCAGCCCCTGTAATAGGGTTAGAGGGAGAGAATCCCAGTGGAGAGAGGAGAACCGGCTAGGCAGGGACAGCCATGGCGGTTCGTTGCTCCAGAGCCTTTCCGTTCACCTTCACACTCCTGGGCCAGACTACACTCAATCATAGGACGGACTGAAGAGATGAGTCTTCAATAAAGACTTCAAGATTGAGACCGAGTCTGCGTCTCTCATATGAATAGGCCGACCATTCCATACAAATGGAGCTCTATAGGTGAAAGCCCTGCCTCTAACTGTTTGCTTAGAAATTCTAGGGACAGTAAGGAGACCTGCGTCTTGTGACCGTAGCGTACGTGTAGGTATGTACGGCAGGACCAAATCGGAAAGATAGGTAAGAGCAAGTCCATGTAATGCTTTGTAAGTTAGCAGTAAAACCTTGAAATCAGCCCTTGCCTTAACAGGAAGCCAATGTAGAGAGGCTAGCACTGGAGTAATATGATCAAATGTTTTGGTTCTAGTCAAGATTCTAGCAGCCGTGTTTAGCACTAACTGAAGTTTATTTAGTACTTTATCCGGGTAGCCGGAAAGTAGAGCATTGCAGTAGTCTAACCTAGAAGTGACAAAAGCATGGATTAATTTTTCTGCATCATTTTTGGACAGAACTTTTCTGATTTTTGCAATGTTACGTAGATGGAAAAAGCTGTCCTTGAAACAGTCTTGATATGTTCGGCAAAAGAGAGATCAGGGTCCAGAGTAACGCTGAGGTCTTTAACGGTTTTATTTGTGTAAGGGGTGCATAACTGGTGGCAGAGAAGTCAGACACAGGAGAGCAGAACTAGGTAATAGCCGGAGCAGTTTAATAGCAAAACCAATGCCATACGAATGACAAAATATGGGTACAAAACCCGTCGCGCACCAGTCAAACATGTCACAAGCACTTACAACAAACAATTTCACACACAGACATGAGGGGAACAGAGGGTTAAATACACAACACGTAATGAGGGAATGTAAACCAGGTGTGTGGGAAAACAAGACAAAACAAATGGAAAATGAAAAATGGATCGGCGATGGCTAGAAGACAGGTGACGTCGACCGCCGAACACCGCCCGAACAAGTAGAGGAACCGACTTCGGCGGAAGTCGTGACAATTTGAGAGGACTGTACAACCATCAAGATTAATTGTCAGATCCAACAGAAGACCTCTCTGTTTCTTGGGACCTAGAACAAGCATCTCTGTTTTGTCCGAGTTTAAAAGTAGAACATTTGCCGCCATCCACTTCCTTATGTCTGAAACACAGGCTTCCAGTGAGGGCAATTTTGGGGCTTCACCATGTTTCATCAAAATGTACAGCTGTGTGTCATCCGCATAGCAGTGAAAGTTAACATTATGTTTCCGATTGACATCACCAAGAGGTAAAATATATAGTGAAAACAATAGTGGTCCTGAAACGGAGCCTTGTGGAACACCGAAATTTACAGTTGATTTGTCAGAGGGCAAACCATCCACAGAGACAAACTGATATCTTTCCGACAGACAAGATCTAAACCAGGCCAGAACTTGTCCGTGTAGACCAATTTGGATTTCCAATCTCTCCAAAAGAATGTGGTGATCGATGGTATCAAAAGCAGCACTAAGGTCTAGGAGCACGAGGACAGATGCAGAGCTTCGGTCTGACGCCATTAAAAGGTCATTTACCACCTTCACAAGTGCAGTCTCAGTGCTATAATGGGGTCTAAAACCAGACTGAAGTGTTTTGTATACATTGTTTGTCTTCATGAAGGCAGTGAGTTGCTGCCACATAGCTTTTAAAAATATTTTTCAGAGGAATGGGAGTTTCGATATAGGCCTATAATTTTTTATATTTTCTGGGTCAAGGTTTGGCTTTTTCAAGAGGCTTTATTACTGCCACTTTTAGTGAGTTTGGTACACATCCGGTGGATAGAGAGCTGTTTACTATGTTCAACATAGGAGGGCCAAGCACAGGAAGCAGCTCTTTCAGTAGTTTAGTTTGAATAGGGTCCAGTATGCAGCTTGAAGGTTTAGAGGACATGATTGTTTCAAGAGATATAGTACTAAAAAACTTGAGTGTCTCCCTTGATCCTAGGTCCTGGCAGAGTTGTGCAGACTCAGGACAACTGAGCTTTGGAGGAATACGCAGATTTAAAGAGTCTGTAATTTGCTTTCCAATGATCATGATCTTTTCCTCAAAGAAGTCCATGAAGTTATCACTGCTGAAGTGAAAGCCATCCTCTTTTGGCTGATGCTTCTTTTTAGTAAGCTTTGCGACAGTATCAAAAATAAATGTTGTATTGTTCTTATTTTCCTCAATTAAGTTTGTAAAATAGGATGATCGAGCAGCAGTGAGGGCTCTTCAATACTGCACTGTACTGTCTAGTCGGAAGACTTCCAGTTTAGTGTAGCGCCATTTCCGTTCCAATTTTCTGGAAGCTTGCTTCAGAGCTCGGGTATTTTCTGTATACCAGGGAGCTAGTTTCTTATGACAAATGTTTTTTGTTTTTAGGGATGCGACTGCATCTAGGGTATTACGCAATGTTAAATTTAGTTCCTCAGTTAGGTGGTAAACTGATGTTTGTACTCTAATTAAGATTCCCAACATTTATTCCACGGGACAAAACTAGGTCCAGAGTATGACTGTGGCAGTGAGTAGGTTTTTTACTTTACCTTTATTTAACTAGGCAAGTCAGTTAAGAACAAATTCTTATTTTCAATGACGGCCTAGGAACAGTGGGTTTAACTGCCTGTTCAGGGGTAGAACAACAGATTTGTACCTTGTCAGCTCGGGGATTTGAACTTGCAACCTTTCAGTTACTAGTCCAACGCTCTAACCACTAGGCTACCCTGTCCGGAGACATGTTGGACAAAACCCGCTGAGTCGATGATGGCTACGAAAGCCTTTTGGATTGGGACTGTGGACTCAGGGAACTCAGTGAGGAATGCTGTATATGGCCCAGGAGGCCTGTAAACAGTAGCTATAAAATGTGATTGAGTAGGCTGCATAGATTTCATGACTAGAAGCTCAAAACACGAAAACAGTATTTTTTTTAAATTTAAATTTGCTATAGTAAATGTTATCAACACCTCCGCCTTTGCGGGATGCGCAGGGAATATGGTCACTAGTGTAACCAGGAGGTGAGGCCTCATTTAACACAGTAAATTCATCAGACTTAAGCCATGTTTCAGTCAGGCCAATCACATCAAGATTATGATCAGTGATTAGTTCATTGACTATAACTGCCTTGGAAGTGATTAGTTCATTGGAAGTGATTAGTTCATTGACGACAACAGCACAAAGGTGAAGAAGGTAGAAACAACAATACATCACACAAAGCAGCCACAACTGTCTGTAAGAGTATCCATGATTTAATCTTTGAATGAAGAGATTGAGATAAAACTGTCCAGTTTGAGTTTTTGTTGCAGCTCGTCCCAGTTGCTAGCTGCAGCGAACTGAAAAGAGGAGCGACCTAGGGATGTGTGCGCTTTGGGGACCTTTAACAGAATCTGACTGGCAGAACGGGGGTTGTATGTGAAGGATGAGGGCTGCAGTAGATATCTCAGATAGGGGGGAGTGAGGCCTAAGAAGGTTTTATAAATAAGCATCAGCCAGTGGGTCTTGTGATGGGTATACAGAGATGACCAGTTTACAGAGGAGTGCAGTGATGTGTCCTATAAGGAGCCTTGGAGGCAAAATGGCCGAATGGTAAAGAACATCTAGCTGCTCGAGAGCACCCTTACCTGCCGATCTATAAACAATGTCTCTGTAATCTAGCATGGGTGGGATGGTCATCTGAAACAGGGTTAGTTTGGCAGCTGGGGTGAAAGAGGGGAAATTACGATATAGGAAATCAAGTCTAGATTTAACTTTAGCCTGCAGCTTTGATATGTGCTGAGAGAAGGACAGTGTACCGTCTAGCCATACTCCCAAGTACTTGTATGAGGTGACTACCTCAAGCTCTAAACCCTCAGAGGTAGTAATCACACCTGTGGGGAGAGGGGCATTCTTCTTACCAAACCACATGACCTTTGTTTTGGAGGTGTTCAGAACAAGGTTAAGGGTAGAGAAAGCTTGTTGAACTTTGCAGAGAAGAGGGTCTCACAGTTCATTTCTTCAGTTGCCAATGGAGCTGTTTGGATCTGTTTCAGCGAGCACAACAATTCAGGGGGACTTTTGTGGTGTTTGGGAATGTCTGGGAGTGG